>NW_017100321.1:338723-352651 GCF_001263275.1 Habropoda laboriosa | reverse complement strand
CCTTCGTTAATTGTCTTAATTTCTTATGGTCGTTCTTACGAAAGTAAACATCCTCCAGAACGAATGCGATAGTCATAAGGATAGACACACCGGCGAAGATCGCCCACATGATCAGCTCTCCTGTGACCTAAGTGAATTTTTTATTTTATTTTTTTTGTTTAAGATTTTAAGATTAACTTCACTGTATTTAAATTGAAAATTTCAATTTATATAAAACGACGAGAAAGCTCACTTCCACGATGGATTTTAGAATGATCTTTAAACGATCTCTGCCGGAAACCCATTGCCAGATTATATACGGTAGAAGAATAATTAAGAGTATTGCATCCAGCAGGTGTAGCAAGATCAAAGATATTGTGTGAAGAAGTGCCAATTTCTTACGAGATCTTTGTCTAAAATTACGTACTTATTTCATCATTGTTATTAATTTCATGAATTTTATAATATTGCATAAATCGTCAGGTACCTGTCTTCTATTTTTTCATTATTTTCCTTCTTTACAATTACCTCGTTTGTACTACTACTATTGTCCACTTGGCTTTTAGTGGCTATGGGTATAACCAATTTCTTTTTGTTGCACATGTCGAACGATATCGTATAATATTTTCTGAAAAATGATCCTCTTTTATTTGTATTCACGAGGTATAGGAAATACCAAGAAATTTGAGAGTAATGTATCTCATTTTAGATTTATCAAGTGAGAAAAATTGGACGTCTCAAACATAGTCGATTTGAACATAGAAGACAGGTCATCGCCATCTCTCATCTGTTTCCATGCAATTTCAATCGACGAGGTGAACAAAATGTAGGTATAGAACGGAAAGAATTCAACAGGTCTGTCGAATTCATCTGTCGATAAAATCTCATTTATTTCTTTCACAAATAAATAAAATAAAGTGCTTTAACTCAGAGGGTAAAACATTACAACATATTTTATAGTTTTAGTGAAAAAAATTTTATTGTTCTTCCTTCACGATCACAATCTTTGGACATGTGCCCTTTCAATAATAAACGATTAAATTATACTGACCATGTGCATACAAACTCGTAACACACGTAGTAAAATAAAGCGTACTTAATTTCAGAATTACATCTCTAACGGTATTAATCGAATCTCGAACGTCTTACTCATACGCTAATACTATTTGGTATTTTCTCTTTTCACTGTCATCGACCGCGATTACCGACACTTTCGATTATCGTAGCAAGTCATTGTCAGCGGCAGCGTATACCGTTTTCTTCTTTTATGGCACAAAAGCGACGCTGACTCAATCGGTTAATTATTATGATAATTAGTCGCCTCCAAGGACCCATCGCAATGCAAACACTACGTCCATCGATTTCTTGTTTGCATGCTATCGTAAAACTGTATTGCACGCCACGAGATGTAACTTGGCGAACACTGGAGGAAATGTTTTCAGAAAATTAGTCGATGATCGTAGAAAGGTTTTTGATTAGATTGAAAACCGTGTAACTGATTTCTTGCCCTGTGCTGCCGCTTTGCCACCTGTTGCCTATAGACAAAGAGAGGTCTGAAGACTTTGGCATCTTGGGCTTCTAAATCTTCCAAATCGTTGGTAGGTTCATCTTGTTTTGGCACTGTTTCTATGGATCTGGTTAGTCTGGTGTGTGAATTGACTGGAGCTTGATGTCTAAACGAGGGTATTGGAGGTTCTACTCTCACAATTTCACCA
This sequence comes from Habropoda laboriosa, assembly GCF_001263275.1. NCBI lineage: Eukaryota > Metazoa > Arthropoda > Insecta > Hymenoptera > Apidae > Habropoda > Habropoda laboriosa. Next base: position 350,957 of record NW_017100321.1, on the reverse strand, counting down.
TTCATGTGGAGATTCTCTTTGGACTTCCCGTAGACCTTGATCTGGAATAGAACGAATAATTCAATTATTTTTAAATTAAATTTTAAGGTTATATTGCGTATTTCCATATGTCGCACTCGACGTTATTCTACGTTGTTGCGCATGCGCATATGAGTTCATTGAACCTAACCAAATGTAACTGAAATTTACAGTACATTCTTACCAAATAAAACTGTATTTTGCGTTCGAGGGTGTTTTTATGTGCGTCACCCAATAACCAGTTTAAACTTTTTATTTAGTTTTATAACATTTAGTGTTCCTTTTTAAATTGCAAACATACCGATACCACATTTTCTTGGCTAAAGGTCGAGGTTACTTTCCCGCATTATTAGGTTATTCAAACTTAAATAAGATCAGAGTCTATGAAACATTTCTTTGTCAATGTTTGCAAATGTTGCACAGTAATGAAGTTAATAGAAAAAATATGAGCGAACCATACGGAATGCGATAACACGAAACAGGTAAAAATAAAGAAAGTATATTGCATTGCATTTTTACATACCGAACGAGCAACCCTCGACGCATCGTTAATGCCTTCCATCACTTCTTTTCTTGTCATCTTCTCTATGTGACCATTATTAGCCAAATTCATCTTCTGCAGACCGTATGCTCGAACTCCAGGAAGGTCCTCCTCGGAATTAATGTGAATCTTCTCCACTTTTCCATCGAATCCATGCTGATTTTCTATGTGCACTCTCCTGGTACGACTGTTTCCTCGGAATTTTCTTGGAAGTCTGACCGGTATCTCATCCACATTGCTCGATCCTGACGCAGTAGAATCAGATCGTTCTAAAGAAGACTCTGCGTGGAACGATCTTTCTGCAGCGTTCACATCGAACGATGCTATCAAGCAAAGAACCTGCAGGAATTTTTCAAAGGAAAAAATTAATTAAAAGAACAAAAAAAAAGGTGTATCTTCTTAATTATTTTTTAATTATATAGTTTAAAAACGTATTTTGCGGTTTTTAGATAATCCTTATCGAACGTGGAAATAATTATCGACTTCCTTTTGCGTTTTCAGTTACATAAACCACACTGTTTTCAACATTCTGATAAACAATCGTTGCTGATACACGCATAATTTTTTCTTCATGCAAGATCAATAGTTCAAATACTTATAGACAATGGTGTATGTACATATATATACAAATTTTCCATATAACATTTTGTTGAAGCACTCTCTACAATAATCTTTACAAATTCGTCCATAGAATAGAAACCAACTTGGAACATTGAACAACATCCCAAAATTAACATCTCCACTTCTACTTTAATATATGCACGTTCAATCTACAAATCACAATAATCCTTGGATAATCCTAACAGGTTCACTGAACCACATATGACTCAGGACAGTTTCAATTCGTCCAGGTACACACAGAAAAATCTACGTTTCAATTGTTATGAAAATAATTAAATTAACAGTGTTATTTAAATTTAAGAAATGTCTCCTGAGAAAGGCGAGGTAATTTGTGATTTAAATTAACTTTGTATTTGTACTTCGTGGACAGCAAAATTGTTAATATTAAGAATTTTCTTCTCACCACTAGTACAGTCCGCATGGCGCGTGAAGTTCACTCTTGCAGGATGCTGAAGCCAGAAAAGCAGTTTCCGTTTATAGCGGCACTTAGATCGCGATTGAGGGAGTAGATTGACGGAGCATCGGTTATATACGTGGCGCGTTCACGATCTCGAGGAACATAATCAAGCTGACACGTTCTACGTTTCACAGAGAGAGAGAAGATGTAGCTGAAGCTTCCAGTTTAGAAGTGAGTCACCTTCGCGGGTGATCCTCGAGGGAAAAGGAAGGGAAAGATGGTCCTGTTTACTTCTTTCTTCGACGAGAAAGCTCGAGTATTGCGTATCTTCTGTTATATCGTCGAAGACCTCTCTTCCTCGACCTCTGATTCCACGTAATTTGATAGCAATATCGTTTGCAGCTTCTTCCATTTTTATCTCTATCGAAATCTTTCTTTGTTGTGTAACATTGCGACGTTACTTTGAAACATGCGAATGTTTGGAAATTTGAAAGAAACTGTAAGGTAATTACATTTTTATTTCAAGCTGCAGAATTTGCCTTTTACATTTAGTCCATATAGATTTCTAAGTTTAGATAGATTGAACGAATATCAGAATATACAGGGTGGTTCAAAAATATGTTAACACTTATATGGAAGTAATCTTCAAACAGAAAGATATTTAAAAAAATTTGTTTGCATCTGAATCCTTAACAACTGCAGCTCAATTTTTCACTATATCGTTTTCATCGACTATACTTGTGCAATTTTCATCCCTCTTTTGTCATTGTTCCAGAAATACCAGAAAAATTAAACCCTCATTTTACACCTTGAAAACTTCGCGGTATTCCATTTATTCTGCGCATTAGCGTTCAGAGTTTCATCGGGATATTTCCTGGACCAGTTAGTCGACATTTTTCCAAGGTGTTAAACGTACACTCAGCGGATTGTGAAACATTTGCATACACCCTCCGCTCGACATATCCGATGAATGGATTGAGGAACAAGTGAATGACTAAGTATCTTGCCTGCAGGCATTAACGATGTCGCGTTAATTGAGGTCTACGATGAGCCTATCGAGATTCATTCGTAGAATAACTAGTTTGTTGATGTTCGTGGAATAACTATGCAACCGTTATAAACACGTTCATCTGCGAATAAATCTGTTCAGTTCAGTGAAGAGGAAATGACACAAATTCGGTCAGAAATTCCTCGAAAATTCTTGTGAATTATTTAGTATTAAGAAATATTTTATTCACGTCCGACGATTTTAATGAACAGTTTCTGTTTATCAGATTTATTATTGAATTTCTTCGAAGTGACATCAACTTTCTTAAAGAAACACGCGAGTTTATAATAAAAGTATGTCGGAAATGACACGCGTGATTTTCTTCTTTTTCTTTTTCATTGAATATCCAGATGCTCCGGAATTCTCAAAAATTACGCGGAATTATCATTTATTATTGATACTTTATACGCGTTCCACAATTGGAATTAACAGTTCTTGTTTATCACGCCACGAATTTCTTCGAAGTGAGATCAATCCTCTCGAAGAAACACGCGAGTTTATAATGAAAGTTTTTTAATTAAAGATCGAGGTCAAATGCCAGCGTTCGAAATTATCGCGAATTTCTTCATCATGTCAGTAATTCTACGTAATGTCCGAAGCGAAGAATGACGTTCGTACGGTTCTCATGTAAGGATCGATGTTTCAGGAGGGATTTATAGGTTGATTTGAGGATTGAGCCGCGTGAAAAGGTCGACGCAGTCAGGCTCTTCCTCGAGGAAATAAACGTTGTCCGGAAATAGAGTCGACGCCATTGAGGTCCTCATTCCTTGTCAACCTTGTCATCGTTTATAATGTTTTAATCATCTTGACAACCTTAAGACAGCTTCAACGCGTTTTCACATGTTTTTACATGTACGCGCTGTCGATTGCCGTCGTGTCGCACCTTCTATTAATGTTCAACACGAAAAACAAACATTGTCGTTCAGTTTCTTTCTTGGAATTTTTTTTTTATTCAAAAACGATCCACATTTTCTTTAAATCCACGATAAAAACTGTTTCTTCTCATTCTTCGTTATTCGTTTGAAAAAGTTTTTCAAATATTATAAAAATAATACAAAGAAATATAAATACAAGTGTACAGGCTGTTTCACTTGTAACGAGTATTTAAAAACTCGCTTCTATTGAAAGTGAGAAAAAATAACTGAGAGCAGTTTATATGGTTTAAGAATGTGCATCAAGATCGTAATTATTGTAATTATTCTTTGGAAAGTTTTTTTTTGTTTATCATCATTAGACGCACATTCTTAAACCATATAAACTCTCCTGCTGATATATTTCTTCTCACTTTTAAACAGCAGCAGAAGTAACATAAACGTTCATTGTCAAATGAAACATCCTGTATAAAAGCAACATTCTAAGATTCTCTAAGAAGAAATATTCAAAAGTTCAACGCGCAATTCTATCACACAACGAAAATATCTCTTCTTCTCCCTCATCATCGGTTCACCTGTGATCATTAAACGAAAACTCGTTATGAAACGAAACAAATATTTATTGCCAATAAAAGCGTCTAGTATGTGTATAATCATGGCGCATAGGCGGACACAGTTACACAACGAACGCGTTACACCAAAATGTCTTCCGTTCTCGTTTATCCAAGCGTAAATTCCCCCTCTTCGTCCTTTCAAGCTAATCCTCCTCGTTTCTAATAATCGTCGTATCGAGGTCTGTAAACATAAGCGCGTCTCGGATAATAATCGCCGTAGCTACCGTATCGTCGATTGTTTTCGTCATTGTATCTAGACCGCTGCTGCGTTTCCTGTCGGTATCTAAACAGTGGCCTAAATATAACGTCTTCAGCAACGTCCATGTCACCTGTTTCTCCCGAGTAATCCGTCTGGTCGTTGTCCTTTAAAGATGGCACGAACACATCCCATTGCGAGACCATCACCGGCGTCAGAAATATGTCTTCCGTGTAGCTCGGTGGCTCGCGGTCCGTGAACAGAGAGGCTGGAACGGTTCCTTGTGTCGGCGATGAGACAATAGCAGGCTGAAAGGAGTAAAAGAATTCTTTTATTATTTGTGACATGTGATATAGCGAGTATTTTTATTTCTTCAGTCTTTTTTTTCTCTTTTTTGTAGATAGTTGTGCTGGAATTCTTTCAATTTTCATCTCTTTCTTTTTACAAATAATGTAATATAGGCATATTCCTTTATTATGTTTCAGTATCTTTAAGATCTCTTCTATCTCAATCTTTTTGTCCATATCTTTGCTTTCCAATTTTTCAACATTTCTTTGAACTTTTTTCTACTTCTTTATTTTCATTTCTTTTAAAATACCGAAGAACATCTACACTGTACACATTCTAATATTCCTCTTTCTATAATGCTTTTATTTTTTTGTTTTTTATTTTACCTCCGACGGCGTGGACGACGTCCAATAATCAGTATTTACTGTCAACGAGCTCTTGTCCACGTAATCCTGCGCCTTCTTCTGGATCTTCTCGCTGTTGTCCTTCAAAAATTGAACCTGATTGTTCAGAGCACCGTTGTTCACCTGATTGGGTAAAATCGCCACGATTGGGCTGTTCACCTTGCCCTTTTTAGCGTTAGAAGGATCGATGACCGCTACAATAGGAACTGCCACCTTCTTCGAAGCAGAAGTGTCCTCCGGTATCGCTGAGCCGGAATTAATAATCTTGTCTTTCAGGAATTCAGTTTCGCTTTTGCGTTTCTCATTCGATAATGTCGATTCCTTTGCCATTTTATTTCCTTCACTTTTACTTTCTTCTGATCCACTTTCGCCTTCCTGGAAATCGAAGAAAATAAGAAATTGTTTTTTTCTCTTCTTTTTTCTAATTATTGTTAATAAGAAACTAGCAAACTGATCGGTAATTTCTTCTTTCTTTTCGAAAAATTGTTGGATTTACAAAAGAGTAACATTGATTCGTGTAAAATTTCGCAGAGGAATTGATTTTTCGCGGTACAATGTTTAATATCGACAAAGATATAAATAATTAATCGATGAATTTATCTAAACACAAGATCGACGTTCTCTCGCGTGATCAGTTTGACACGCTCAACCGTGTATTCTCTATCAAGAATGAAGATCTGATTGGAATGTTCACGTTGAATTATTATACATTACCTCTGGCGCGTATTCACTTGCGTCGTCTTCGAAGAATGCTTGATTTTCTAACGTGGAGGTCTCTTGAGCCTGTGCTTGCTTCGTCTCCGTAATATTCTTTCGTACGTCTTCCAAGTTTTCGGTGGGAACGACCAGAATGTGCTCACGTTTTGAGAGCACCTTAAACGAAAATTAATCAATCATTTTTTTATAAATAAAATTTTCAATAAATCCCACGTGAATATATTTCAAGGACTAATTTTGAAAGTTAATCTTTTCCAATTACACCGCTCAATTCACGTAGTAATTTTATTAAAATTAATAAAATCAAGTATGGTAATTTTATTTAAATTAAAATTGTATTTTCTTCTTTTCTTTTTTAGTACAAACCAAATTTGGATTAGTGGCTGGCATTATGAAGACATTCTTCTTAACAACCAGTCCATTCAAAGATCCATTACTGGCTGCATGATGCACAGCATCTTGGACAACTGGATCCTGAACGACTGCAGCTATGGTTTCATTTCTATCTTGTGGAGTCGGTGGTAACAAACCCTCCACGTCTTCAGGAGTCAGCGGTTTCCCCATTGAAATCTCTCCGAAAAATATCGGGATTAAGAAAACAGCTAATTGAAACGTGACACTCTGAAAAAGAAACGTAACGTGTCATGCTTAAAATGAAGAAAAAGTAGAACAATGAAAAATTGCAATTTTTCTGAGATCGTGAGAAATTTTTCAAGAAAAATTGAGAAACTATATTTACGAATGTGTACACTGAATTCTGAGATTATTACGCAATATTGCAAGGTGTACTTTTAAATATAGCACTTGACAACAGTAATATTAACACCTCTCTTGAAGTTTCCATGACTTAATTAACAATGAAATGAAAGATAATTGAAATGAAAAAAATGTAGAAGTAATACTTTTAAATGAAAAGAAATATTTAAAATTAACGAAGAAATTGGAAGTAATTGAAATGAAAAAAAAGAAAAAGGTAATATTTTTAAATGTACCACTTGAAAAACGTTAGTATTAACACATGTTTCAAATTCTGCATTGTTTAATTAACAATAAAATTAAAGATTACATCAATATGAAAATTAACATAAGAAATATCTTCACTTGAATAAGTACTGCGCAATATTTTAAATTTCAATAATTATACGATGTTTATATACTTCAATTTTAACGTTAACATTCAGACCCCCCCGTGATACCATTTTGTGCTTCATTTTTTTTCGTCCTGAACGTCTCCTGAGGATTTTCCTCCACGTCTCTTGAATTTTCTTCTTTTCGACCAAAACTTGAGTAATGCCTTTTCGACTCTGACTAGCAATAACGGTCCGTTCATGTTTTATACCAGGTATCGAAAGAATTATCGTTGTCCTGCTAACAGACGTGAGTATCAACCTTGCGGTACATCACTTTGGCCACAACTGCACCTTGAACCTGTCTCCTCGGCTTTAATTTCTCGTTTGCTCGTTCTTGATTCACGACCTTAATCTCTGTTAACGAAAAACTAATCCTGGTGTTCACTTTACCAGCGGAGTAAAAATCTAGTAAGTTATAATAATGAATATTAATGTATATCAAATTTATTATAGTCACAGTTGCATGAAACGTTTTGTAAAATTATAAAAAAAAAAATTTTTTTACGTTAAATTTATCAAAGTTCAGAAGTACAGAAATACTTTATTATTCATTTTAATAAAGATTTGATAAGTGGAAGATGTTGAAATCTCACGAAAGAAGAAAATAGCGTAATTTCTTCCTTATTGACCACCATGACTATAGACATCTGTTGTGGAGAATCTAAACAGCTAATAGTCGAGCAATTTACACTCAACGGGATTGCAACGTGTTAAGCCGAAGCTTATTAGACGCAGAATCTATAATTAAATTTTAATATTAATTCAGGTATTACAGTACTCTCTTATATTTTATTAAAAATTTTGTTTAGTGGTCCAGTATACTTTATTCAATCATTATGAAATAATGAAACACCATCAAATGATCGAACGTTGAAGAGAATTAGCTTCGTGTAGTGGGCTCCATTTTTATTTGTTTTGTATATGTATTTTTGCATGTAATAGAATTCTGGCTATGTAAACATCTTTGTGGATCATCGGAATTCTTCCGACACTAATTTCGCAGTTGGTACGTCGTTAACAATATTTAAATGTTTAGCGATCGATTTAGCGGTAGCTTCAATATTAGCCAGCTATAAAAGAGGGAACACCACTTTCTGTGCTGTTAGTTCACCATTGCCATCTGGACAGCTCGTATCGTGACCGAATTTATTGAACAAATATTGACACCGATTTTAAGCCTCTTCAACAGTAACAACAGAACAAAATGGAACATTCTGTCTATCTCTTCAGTTTAATCCTCTTATTGAAGGTTCCTCAACAGCTTGAATGCAGCGTTTTAGAGACGAGGATACTTTCAACGCTATCTACAACTTCTAATGTCTCTAATGTAAACACGAATATTAATAATTCTCAATTAGTAAAAAGTTACAATGAAAAGATATATGATACTTCTAAACATGAATCAAGTTTAATGAATTCTAAAGCTAAAACAACTTCAGAATCTTTAATAAGTGAGTCATTAAAAATGAATAGTAAAAGTTCCATTGATGAAGAATTAGAAGACACTACAGAGAGTCCTAAAAATGGCATAGATGAAGAAGATAGTCAGCAAATAATCAGAATACTTAAAAAATCAATTCAGAATTCTGTACCAGAGCATTGGAACCGTGTTAGAAGAGATGATGAAGAAGGAACAAAAGACACAGAACCATCAAATTCAGATGAACCTCCAGAACCTTCTGGCTCTAGTCAAGGAATAATTATGGAAGATTCATCCCAAAATAATGATGGTGAGACCATAGAAGAAGAAACAGAAGATGCATCAAATACACAATCCAATGAAGAATCCAGTCAGCTTGATCCTGTAGAAATAAGTTCCATGGATATGGAAGTCCGAGAAGAAAGGAGTGCAAAACTCTCTAAGGAAACTCTGGAAAAATCTGAGGATAGGAATAGATTGTACTCTAATTGGTATCATGAGCCATCCTTTGACAAGAGATACTGGTCCAGCTATGAGAGACAATCTCATCATAAGTTTATAAAGATTCCCATATTCCCTGGTAAATAGAATCTTTGTAGCAGTTGTAGCTATGTGACTAATACTTGTTTGCAATAAACGTATTTATAAAAAGGACAAAAAAATTCATTGAGACATATGTACATTATTAAAACAATTTTATTAGTCAATATTATTTAGAGGTATACATAAAAAACGTATCACAAAAATGGTTCATTAATAACATCATAGTATATTTATGACTATACTGTTTTAAATAGACACATTTGTAATGTTTGCTTTGGTGGGTAGCTTTCTCTTAAGTACTAGAGTTCTATTTTACAATACCAGTTCACTCTTTCACACAATATTATAAACTAGAATCTTAGCTTACAGAAAAAAAAAAATAGTACAAACTTTGTACCCTATCATATAAAATATACAATTGAACATTTGACTAACTCATTAAATATCAGGATTGTTCTGGTTTTGCTGCAAGAATTACGTTACCGTTTGTTACGTGAACTATTTGCTCGTCCAATTAGCAGCCCTACTATTTGTACTCGTTTACTAACGAGCACGCAAGGTGGCGCAGCCTACGCGAAGACGAATTCACTTCCGTCTTCAATGACCTTCTCCGTCCTCGTGTCGGCTGCGGTAGTTTTTCCAACGCAGAAAATTGTCTGTAGGTTTTTAGAAGATTCTACTGTGTTTGTTAGTGTTCAGTTCATCTTCAAAAATTGAACGGTAGAGAAATTTTCTTCCAGTGATTTCCATTTTAAGTGGACTACTTTCAGATTCTTGGATTCTCTTTTTTAAGCCTTAATTTTCATCAGACTCCTTTCAATTCGGTTTTCCCTTACTTCGAATATCCCATTCTTAGTCAATTTTACTTTCCACTTAAACGTAGCTAATTCTGTCTTATTTCTCATCAGATTCCCCCGAGTCCATCGAAAGAATCTTAAATCCCCAATAAATATCCGATTACGAATCGTGGAATGCGAATCGTACGCGCCTCTTTGGTTTCCAAATCGTTGTCCTTTCGATCGTCAGGTTGTCAACGACATAACCAGTCCCATTAATATGACTCAGAAGGGGCTTCTACGGCGATATGCTTCCCTGACCCGCTGCTTGTATGCCAATTGCTGTCGATAGACGAACAGTGGTCGAAGAGCATAAGTGCCAGCTGCGGTTTCGAGGTCCTCTTGGTCATTCTCCTTCACCTCCCGTTTCTCAATCAAACCGCTATTGACATCCTCCTCTAGTCTGTCCAATTTGCTCAACAGAAGCCCATATATGATTGGAGATGAGCCATACTGTCCTTTGTTCTCCAATCCAGTCGATTCTTGGAAAAGAATTGGAATTCCAACGACTGGGCTGGGGTTATCCTCCAGTTTAACCGGAAGTGCGGCGCTATAGCCGAAGAGGGCTACGAGAAAAGCAACTACGATGGTTTTCTGAAAAGAGAAATATGTAATTTTTAAATTTTTGTCGTTTTATCTACATTTGGAAAAAAAGTAGTTCTTTCTAGTAAAATTCTAAATTGGATACTTTAAAAGTTTTTACATTTTTTATGTTAACCAAATAATCTACACTTGAACATGGTCTTACCATTTTGTTATTTTAATTTAGAAGTCTCCCTCGAATTTCAGAATCACTCTTCCAATCTTCAAAACTCAGCTACCCTCTCAAGGATTGTGCTTGATGAATTCACTCAAAAATTATCACTCAACAAAAAAGTAAAATGTTAAGAAAACTGTCGAACGAATCTAAACAGCGTCTGGTCAGTTAAAAATCCACTAGATCTGTCTGAAACAACTCCGTGGCAGGTTTGTGTCCGGACAACGCATCCTTGCGGCATTTATATGAAACAATGACGTCAAACGGGAGCACGCTAATGGTACAGTGACGTTTCGTCGCAAGTGATAACTGACCTGGTAAACTAGAATAGGTGATGCATCCTCGAGATGTTGTTTTTTTCACCAGGCAAGAGAATCGAACGGGGGGTGAAACATGACGTGGGCCAACAACCGTGCTCGCGTCAATCCTGATCAAACATCGGGCATATTCTTCGTCGTTAGGTCCCCTCCACCGAACTATCGAAACCAACGATGTTTGATGTTCGATTAACAACGATTATGTTCGAGGTATGATTCACCTTCGTATTTTCGCAGAAACTGATACGCGTTGTCACCGAAACATTACACAACGAACCACTGGAACCTCGTGTTTGAACAATATTTTGTTTAGTATACGGATGTTAGCGTCGTTTATACGTTCAAGGTGGTCGTTCACTGGATTGGGATTTTACGAGTCTTCGGTGGAGTCGTAAACGTGATGGATGGTACATGGTAAACGGATTGTTTTCGAACGACTACTCTCTACCGAGGCGTCAGTTTGACCGGTTGAAACTGGAATAAATAGGAATTTTGTGATTTACGGTATTGTAATACTTTAAATATTGGAATGTTATAATTTAACTTTTTGATCGATAGGATAGACTCGACTGTTTGCTGAGTTAAAAAATGATCGAATTCAATGCTACAGTGCTTCAGAATTAATTGTAAAACAATTGATTAATCTTTGAACCGTTCAATACCTATTCTTTTGAATTTTACGTAAAGATAAATGTAATAAATAATTTCTGTGACTAGTCAGAAAGAATTTTCTGTACAAACGAGTGGAAATAGTTGCGATTCTATCCTACGATACAGTCAAAGGTTAAGAATTCCAATAATGAAGTAAATTTCAGAGGAAACCGTTCCACTCAAGGTATCGAGGATCGATTCATCGCGTTCGTTCTTCATCGATCGATGAGGAAACAGAACGTTTCATAGATTGGGAGTTAGGATGAATCTCAAGAGAGCTTCGTGCATCGTCAGATTAGAAAACGTCGAATCAAGTGTTGCTTCTGTTGTACCAAACAAATCGATTTATTGTTTTCCTCAGTTAAGCATTCATCGTGTCGAATAAATAGCCTTCCGCTTCTCTAGGGCCTTGTTCCGTGGTGTGTTTCTCTGTGTTTGTCCTCCGTGAGTTTACGCAATGGCATATGTTTGTGTGTGTCTGTATATATAAAAAAAAAAGAAATTCGAGGAACGAAAAACCGTATCTTTCGGGTGTTCTGTGTGTGTGTGTAATTTTCTTTTTATTGGTTAATACGCGATTTGCTCGCGTAATTCGTTTAAGATTTTATTTTATTTTTTATATATTTTTTTAGATCGCAGGTTCGGCTTCCTCGTGCACGGTTTCGCTGCTTTCGGTAGTAGTTTCGCTTTTAGATCTGAAAGAAATCACCAGATGAGGGTATTTCGTGGCTGCTGGGAAGACAAGTACGAGAATATTAAACAAGCGCAAGGCAAAACGGATTAGTATAGACACGTCGGTTAAAGAACGCGTGGATCATGTTAGAATTGTTAGTATAGTCGGGGCCGATCGATTCGGATTTTACT
>NW_017100321.1:337172-338635 GCF_001263275.1 Habropoda laboriosa | reverse complement strand
TATAAAAGTTAGACGAATAATAAAATGTTTTTGTAAAGTAATATGTTTTTCGTGTGATATGTGATTTTCTTCTTTTTTTTTTCTCAAGCGTATTTGAGGATCTAAAACCTGTTGCTTGGTCGCGTTAGTAAAAAAGGGGTAGTGGAATGAAAAAAAAGTTGGAAAGTACGAAAAAATCCTTTCCTGTATTGATCGATCTAAATATGCAATCGGGGAACCTCGTCTACGAGTTGTTCATTGTTTTTTTTTTTTTTTTCTACATTTGGGAGTAAAAAAAGAATATGCGTCGTGAGGGCATCGATGTCGCCGCACGTTTCGATTTTTTTTTGTGTTTCTTTTCTTTCTCGTCGCGTAATATAACATTTTATTGCATGCAAACCATGTTTTTTCCTCATGCTATTCGTTATTTCATTTTCTGGGTCTAATTCTTTCTAAATCTGGGGACGTATAAAGAAGCGAAGTGATACTTTAAGTGACTTTTTTTTTTTGCTTTCATATTTTTCGTACGTTGTTTGCCAATTGGAAAAAGAAACTTGCGAGGAAGTTTGTTTGTCTTTCTTTTGTTCTTTTTTGTTTCGAATCGGTGGAACGTTTTCTCTCAATTCACTTCTTTCGACCCTCTTCGTCTATTATTTCCTTTTCTCTAACTCTACCAAGTGTAACGTTTTCCACTTGCCATCTGTGTTCTCCTTTTAGCTTTTACATTTAAAATACCATATCTCGATACACTTCTACGACGTTACATTTTAAATATAGTTAACTGCGTTTGAAATCGAGTCGCAGGGAATTCAGGGAGAAGTAACTTCGTACCATTGCCCATAATATTGTATACTTTCGTCTATTCTGAGAGGACAACTAATCGATCGTTATTAACCCCTGATCTTCGTTTTCTTTCGTGTTTTGTTTTTTTCTTTTCGTTTATCTGGTTCGTTCGTTCGTCTTTGTTTTTTTTCCTGCTTCTCTGTTCACACGCGCAACTCGGTTCTTAGTTTTTTTCTTAGGTAATGTGATCGTCGAACGTATTCAACTGGAACCACGAGAAAAAAAAATCTTCTCTACTGGAAGAAATTTAACGATAACCTTCAAACGTGCATCTTTTACCATTTGTTACATTGTTCAATTTTTGCGGTCTAAAAAATATAGAAAAAAAAATTTGTTCTTTTTTATAACTCTTGTCTGTTTACACTGAAACGTGTTGTCATTTTTAGCCCAGCTATTTTTACCCGTTATATTTCTTCCAATGAGCGTACAGTAAATTTGGGAATTCCATAAAGCTTGTTCAAACATTCAATAATTGTTTCTTCAAATACTGTTCAATGGACACGTAACTCTTCGTATTTGTCTACTGTTAATTTCATACCTCGTGGTTCATTTGTTTGACAATCATATGATAATAGATTTACTGGAACGATTATCTATTTCTAAATATATATTATATATGCGTATAAGTATATATTGTCGGA
>NW_017100321.1:317833-337081 GCF_001263275.1 Habropoda laboriosa | reverse complement strand
GTGTGTTCTATTAATGCTACTACCGGTCGTATTCTCACTATGGTTCCCTTTTTTTTCCCTTCCTTCTCTTTCGTACGAGTAGGCACTTAGCTATGTTTCTGCGGTTTCTTGTAGTATCGTAAACGTTTTTTTTGTATATTTTTTTTTTTTGTTTAAATGTCTATTGTACACGACGGAGAGATTAACCGGGTGGAGAAAAATGGAAATTGCGATATAGAAGCCTCCCCTCTTAGTCTTTTTTTTTTTCTTTTAATCTTCTTCCGAGCTCGATCGTCCGATTTCTATATAAAAAATTCTTTACCATAATCGAAGAGGTTAACCCCTCTATATTTCTCATAGACTGTAATTTTCTTATTATTGTTTCTTCGTTCTTATCGTTACTCTGTCTAGAAGCGAAATGTAGGAAAAATGTATCGTACGAAATCTTACGATCGTGACTCTCTTAATAGTTTCGTCTCTTTCACTCTCATACTCCTTCAGTGTTCACTCTCGACGTTCACGCTCGCTCTCTCATGCCATGCACAAGCGTCAAAGCGTGTGATATTTCCTCTTCCTCCTCCTCTCTTCCTCCTTGCTTCTTTCTTCTTTTTTCCTTCTCATTGTGATTTTTTTTTTCTTTTGTTTCGTTTCGTTTTGGAACTTTTAATTAGCACCGTGTCTTTCGTGGATTATAGTTTTCGAGAATACGTCCATCTTTTTCTCTTCGTTCCACGCATGCACACGCTCTCTCTCTCGCATTCTTTCATTCTCTCGCTCTGTCTCTGTCTCTCTCTTTCTTTCTTTCTTCAGGAAGTTTCCCGCGATCAACGACAACAAGGGGAGTTGAACGAATGCTTTTCTAGGTTAAACATTCGTTCAGTTTTCTCAGTATTCGTATGAACAACGGTGGAAATTCTAAAATCTCCGGGTGATTGCGTGAAACGCCTTCATCATGACTGATCGTTCTCGACGAAAGACACTGAAATAGCCTCAAACGAATTCCCTTTTTCAATTGACACATTAGTTACAACTATTAAAAGCTTCCAGGTATTGATTCTGTCCTTTTGGATGAATCATTAAATGCTAACTTTATCAAATACTTGAAAATGCATTAGTCACATTAGATTGCACCATATTTAAAATTCAAAGTTACTAGTATAGCTAACTTCACAGAAAATTTTAGGATACACTGGTACCAAACACTGCTAGTATTCTCAGAATTCTAATCATAGTACTGCATCACAGTCTAGAAAGTAATGGTGCAATTTAAACACTGACGTAAAGAAACACTTTCAAGAAACACTGTTTTCAGGTCTTTGATAAAGCCAATCACAGTACTGAGTTCATCTTTCAAAAACATCTGACTAAATACGTGGAAGCCACAAACAGTTTCAACCTTAAAAACCCAAGTATCCACCTCCTAACAACTTGGAGGATTTCATTCACAATATCTCTAAAAAACAAAATATAAAAAATATCGAATTTGTCGTTTCTTCTAGGAACGCCTACCATTATCTCTTTCGTCCAACGTAATCGCTCTAAATGAAGGCTAGTACGCATTTCTTCGTTCTCCTTCATTGAGGAGAATGCTGTTTTCTCTCACCCTTCGAATGTTAATTGTTCAAAGCACGTTTTAAAAAGTTGTAAAAAAAGACGCGTCCGGATCGCGTCATTCTCTAATGGTAATAAACGACCTACGAATATACTCTACACGAAAAATCAGGTAACAAGATACATGGTGCACACACACACACACAGAGGTGAACTGTACCGACGACAAAATACTGTATTCAACTTCGAACATGTTTTAACATTGCTTCGAATGGAACATGATGTGACATCACTTTCGGATAATATATTATATGCTCAGTGAATCGTAAACGAACACGCGAACGCATACGGTGAATGTGATACGTACCCGAAATAATTTTTTTTTTCTCATTTTTTCGCTCGAGGATCGTATTCCAACTTTTCTCTATACCTAGCGACGTAGTACAAAAGTACAAAATACGTTCGTTTCACGCCACGCGTGCATTTTTCTTTGTGAAAAACGAAATCCAAACAAGCAATTTTCCTGTACGTTGCTTTTTGTTTCGATTTCATTTGTTTTGGAACACAATCCGACGAGTCTTCTCTCTTCTTGAAATGAAAAAGGTTCATGACACGACTTACATAGAAGCTCAGCTTAAGAGTACAAGTTTTTCTAATACGTTACGTATTCATTTTTTTTTTCTTTTTAAACTTCTCCTAGAAGCAATTAGACATACTCAGTCTTTCCGCGATACTCAATGTGTTTCGAGCAGTTTACCATTGAGCGAATCAGTTAGAATTCATGTTTTTAGAAAAGTGTGTTTCTTTTAACCTCTTGTTCCTTTTTTCTGACACAAAGTTGAGGTCTCTTTGAGGTTCGTTTAAGTATTACAAAAATACTTATTCCGAAGCTCGATAGAGATTAAATCATCGATGTGGCAAAATGCTTCGATAAGGGATTAAAAGTGTACAAAATAAAATTTACTAACGTACCATGATACGGCTCGTTATTGCAACATGTCTTCTTGATCGAATTAGTTCTTGGAATCAACTTTGATGCTTGATTGACAATGTACACATAATGTATCAGTTTCTGGCCAATAATATCAAGTACCTTTTGATTAAACCAGTAGAATTACTTTCGATAATTCTATTTAACCTTCAAGCATGCGAGGAAGTTCCTACGAATCACTGACTAATTTTTAAGAATTAGTCAATCCAGTACTTGATACAGTATGACATAACTAGATATTGTTCTGATACTTAATGTACAAATGTACGTAACAAGGCTAATGCCAAAAATTGACTCCAAGGAATATTAGAAACTTCTATATGTCTAGTTATGCATGGTTTATAAAATTCTTATTGGCTTCTCGTTTGTTTGGCACCCACTTTGTCGGTTGTTTCATCACAAAAATGAAAAACATAATATGCAGAACAGCGTGGTGAGCACCGTAGCAACTTTCGTTAGCCGAAATGTTCGATACTTTGATACCTCGTGAAATTCGTTTTAATTATTAATCGTCCGTATACCGAGCATGTGTTCTCTCATGTAAAGAATTCTCTCAGCTACTTCAAATACAAAATGACTCATGTTACAAACGATTTACGAAATTGCGTGAAACATTTACGACGTACACACAATATCGAAGGCACGAGTTGCCATCTTTCAAACGGAATATTCTCGGTGATTTGCGTTTCTTCAAGGAAGAGAGAAAGTCAAGAAGTTTGGTTCGCTTTTTTGTCTTTTACTCATAGCCCCAGGAACAAGTTTCGAACGAAATCGACGACTCTAAATAAACAGCATTGAACTGTCAAGTAAGAATGGGCCATGATACGTCACAGGCATGACTTATGCTAATTTTTTCTAGTGCGGTCTCACCTCGTCATTGAAAGTTTTATAGAAGAATGGACTCTACTTCGAAGGGCAAAGATATTTATAAAAAACATTTATATAGTGTACTATAATTATAAAGATCGTTAACATTTTCTCTACGCCTATCACGAATATATTCATTAAATTCTAGCAAGATGATCGGGTGCTTATAAACTCTAAGCGAATGATTTTGGTACCCTGGATAATTGCTAATAGTAAGTCTAATTTATTTAAAGATTATCATCTATTAAAAACGCAAACAAAAAGAAAGACTCGTCTCATACGTTTTTAAATCCATTGTGTTGGAATTTAAATATCGACTGCAAAAAAATGGATTAAATTAAAGAAAAAAACTAAATGTATTTAAGTGTTCAAGAAATAAAAAAAAGTATTAATAGTTGTAATTGCCTCTGTATTGATTATTACTTTGAAAGTAAATAATCGATTTTAACGTCGTGCGCCCATTTTGTGTGTAATGTCTATTGTATATGAGAACTTACGATCATTACAATATACGAATAAGAAGACATTGACTGTTCGCTTGTTTTTAGATTTTTACGCGTGCTTTTTTTTCTCCTAATTCATTAGGATACACGTAGCAACATTATTATTGTTATCAAACAAATAAAAAAGATACTCTATATTCCATATCAGGAAAGAAAAAAGTCACGAAGTAAAAATCTAACTCAATGCACATCTTATTCCACTATAATCGGGGACACGAATACGAAAGGATCTATTCACTTCATAAAGTGCAACTTTCAAGGAAACCTAGCAAAAGGATTTTCAAAAGAACGTATACCTTCTAGTATTCTACATACTCATTGAGTGAATCACAATATAAAAATACAAATCGAAGATCTCCCTCCTCTCCTTCATTCTCATTTATCATTGACTTTCTGATCGTTCTTTCCTCTTTTTCTTTTTTTAGCTTCTTTGCCTTGCAACAATGTCCTTTACAAATGCACTTCGTTAGAATAAGTTACTTCTCTTTAACGTTTCTTTTATAACTTGGTGTTTGTCCTTCTGTCGACTCAATTGATAGTCTCTTACTGATACAACGCCTCACGACGACTGTTTTGTTTCGAATTATGTAACACCAAATGCTTCTCCCTGATTAATTACTCTCTCAAAACGACAATCAATGACATGTGCAACGGAGCTGTTAAATATCTCGTGATGAAAGTAACTATTCTTGAATGTGCGAATCACCTAGTATCACTGACAACTCATGGTCCATGAACACGTGTGACAGAAACAATTCGGTCCTAACCACGCATGTACAAATAACCACAGATTGCTATAATACCCCCACCAACAATTGCGGCGCCTATGCCTATTGAAAGGGGCTTAAATAATGACCTCTTGAGCTTCTGCCATTCTTCAGTCTCCTTTTGTCGACGCTTCATCTCTCGTACTTGTGCTGCCAAACGTTCCTTCTTCTCTTTATTACGTTGACGTACTTCGTTTTTGCTATTTAGATAAAATAAATATAGAACAGAACGATACTAAACTATACAGATATGATTTACGTGAATTATCTTCAAGTAACTTACACATCTGGACTGGACGGAGGACTAATTGTCTGTAAAGAGTTTTCACCGTCACTGGTATTATCGTTAGGCACTACAACACCATCGGAGTTCCTTTCATGTAAATTGTTTGTGATTACTGTAGAGTTTGCACCAGTCTGTGGACTAGTGGTGGATGTTTCTGTGGAAACTGATGGCTCTCTGGGTAATGGTTTATCAGGCGGACCACTTACTTCTTCTGACATTAAACAAAACAAAAAAATTATACATTGAAAAAAATATATACTGTTAAACATTGATTATTCACACATTCTTACCATTTTTTGTTATTGGTATTGAAGTTAAGTCTGCCATCATGCTACGTGTTAAGGATTCACCTCTTGGAGGTGGTAAAGGAGGTGGTTCTTCTTCATCTTCACTTGAAGAATTATAAATATTACTTACCACGTCGTAATGATTTGTTCCTACCTCATTATTAATATTCTGTAAATAGCACAGATGTTAGTGAAGGTCAAGGATTACAATGTACCACAGTAGCACAATATTATTAGAGTTAGTTCACATCAAAGTTAAGATCTTTTACAAACAAACATATTTACAAATGACATACAATGAAACACTCATTTATAAAAATTCAGAAGAAGGGAGCTAATAACATTGTACCACTGTGAATTGGTATTAGTTACCACGTTGTTGGATGGCAACTGTTTTGCTCCTTCAATGATAGCAGCATATGAAAATCTTAGTTGATCTGGTGTTTGAATTAAACCCATTCTGCGTTTCCTCATTTCTACCAACACATCCCTAACATTCACAGAATTCAACCCATTTTCTTCAATCTATAATAGAATAAAAAAACGTCTTCTTCCTGTAATTTTTTTACTTATTGTTTAGCACGAATAATGCTTACCAAAACAAGACAGGTATCAACTAAACAAAATGTTCCTGATCTTCCAATTCCTGCAGAACAATGTACTACAGGAGGGCCAACATTTTGATCTAATGCTCCTGACTGCCTCACATCTGTTAAGAAACGTAGAAAAGCTGTTGGACTTTGTGGAACACCAAAGTCTGGCCAAGTGTTATAATGAAAATGTAATATTTCTCTACTTTCTTTTGTTTCCAAATCAGTTAACCTGCAGAAAATACAAGTGTTAAATGAAACATACTTTAACCATATTATATACATGCTAAATGATGTCTGCAATTTAATTCTTTATTTTTTCATACTTTAATATTCTAGTTGTGTAATCTGATGATTCTGTTTTGCTGATATATTTTACTTTTATACCAACATCCGCAAATACCATATTAATCATTGAATCACCAAGAGGCCAATACTGATAACACTTAACGTGATTCTTTTCGATTATTCTATTTAACATTAACACAGCTTTAGAATTTTGCTCCCATACCATTAGCCAAAAGTGGCTAGCAGTATTTTCCAATGGTCCTTGAGTAAGGATGTATCGTCTATGGGCATCATCTGCCTGTAATAAAAAAAACTTATTACTGTATTCTTTTCAGTTAGAATTAAGTATCTAAATGCAATATTTACCCATACGAGGTTAGCATTGATATAATCACATGGACCTCTCTTAAGAATGATCCTACTATAATCATATGGCAAAACATCTCTATAACGGTTCAAGTTTTTATTCTGTGGCTTCTTTGATTCATTGCATGTATATAAAAAACTGCTGGTTTCATTACGTATGTGCTGTAAAAGTAACATCCTTTAATGTAATACCTACGGTTAAGTCAAGATTGAGCAGGAAATACATGAAAATAGTAATAATCTTTATTTATTCAGTGGAAGCATATGTTTTGTTTAGTACCTGGTAAACAAATCTTACACTTCTACTTATCAATACAAATTCTACTACTAAATATATACCTGACACGTATATTTTAAACCAAGACATTTGACCTTGACAATAAGATCACAATGCACAGCCTATGCAGCGTTCAACAATTTTCCCGGGAAAACCGCTTTCCGAGAAAGTGAAACGATTTGTCCACGTATTGAGAAACAATTCGTGCACTGTAAATATCCAGGGAAAAAGGAGCGTTACGGGACGAGAGATAAAGAATACAAATGCCGCGCTGAACTTCTGGGCGCCCTGTTATCGTATCGGATCGCTTCGTCGTGCAGTATAAATCAAATCTATTTGTAGAGCATAAATTAATCGAGCACGTTGCCCAGCAGCAAAAATCACGAAGGAAGTCGAATGCGACCGAGAACAGTCCCAGCACGATAAATAAATCAAATTCCGATAACAGACGTGTGACATGCACACGCTGCACAGGTTTTCCATTCAGCAAGCGGTAGGTAAGAGGCCCGTTAAAAATTAGCGAGCGTACTGTTTAATCTTTAGATTGATGATAACCAGTGGTTAGTGTCCACGTTATGAGTTTCGATCAGCAACAAACATTGTTGAATGAGATGAAATGAGATTTCGTGGGTCGGCTATTGGCGGCCGTGTCAGCGGGAAACAATTTCGCGAACAGTCTTGCGTTCAACGAGTGGTATACAAGGCTGACACATTCGCAGGCAGTAATTGTCGTTTCTCGTTACGGAAACCGGAAGGAAAGACGCAAAAACGGAAGAAGAACGGGAGAGGAAGGGGCGATCTTTTTACCTGAAAGAGGACCGCCCAAGCTTCTTTCGTGTTGATCTCGTGGTACTCGGTTTCTACGTTGCTGATCTCTTGCTCGAGCGTCTCCTGGCTGGTCATTCTGTCGGCTCGTTCGCGACTCGGTCTCTCCGGCGCTCGAAAACGACAAAACGAGACGAAGCACGCGAAGAGGCTGGGCCCCGGCCGCGCACGATCTTGCTCTCTCTGTCTCCGAGAAAAAGGCGTCTCAGGCACGAAGCGGTGCCATGCGTGACGCGGATTCTTGCGAAGGGCAGTCCCCGCCGCACGGGAGACGAAAACGCGCAACCACAGCTCTCTAGACGTACGTATACCTCTGCTCTCTACCGTACACACTGCACCACTCGCGGACCCAACCACCACCGATCGCTTTAGCTGCCGCCGCCGCTGCTACCAGCGCGAAATACGAGCCAACGTGCTGACATCTTCGGGAAACCGGAGTTTCTATCCCCCTCTTTTTATATCTTTTTCTTTGTTACCGCCGAATGAGATCGGAGCAATGTTCGGCGCCATGCTGTAATGACGCACACATGCGCATTGATGAGCGCCAAATAGAATTGTTTGATGGGATTGGTTTTTCGTATTTTTGAAAATATTTTATTTTTTATTAATTTTTGTAAACGTATAAAATGTCTATTACTGAAACGTGAGAAATTGAAGATACGTATATAAAATACAGTAATGTTTTATTTTTAATACTGAAGTTTACAATGGAATGTATATTATTTTGATTAATTTAGAATTATGGATAAGTATACCCTATACTTAATAATTACAAATTAAAGGAAAGTTTTATTTCAAAGCGTAAATAAATTTTTCATCCCAAAAGCCAAGTATTATTACTGTGGCACTTATTATTTACTACTGCAATGTCTAATATAAAAGTATAAAAACATAATTTAAATAAATAAATATGTTTAAAAATACATTAAAAAATACTACTATTTACTAGTATTATAATCTTAGTTTGCACTTTCGTAACAATAAAATTTTCCTGAGATTTCATTTGCTGTCTTGGATTAATAAATTACTTCTCCTTCGCAATTTTGGGTGGTTTATCGTCATTTTTTTCAGTTTCGGTACTTCTTCTCTTAGCTGACTCTGCAGACCCCTTCTTTAACCAAGAAGCCATAAAACTAGTAGGGTTGTTTTTTTTCTCTGCTCTGTATATAATGGAATTAGTAAATCAATAGTCTGGCATGTCACTTCACGGGATTAAAAGTTCATAAATCGAGCAATGAAACGCTAATTGCGTGATTCTATATGTATTTATATACATACACAGCCCTTGCCTCTTTTCTGCAATCTGCACTTTTACATAATACACTGTTTACCATAGTTGAAACTGTATACCAACTTAAATCACCGTCTGATAACGTTAATTTCTTTAATTTGTCAACAGCATTAGCTACTGATAGTTTCTCACTTAGCCAAACCTGGTATCAAAGATAGAAATATAATAAAAAATTAATTTATTTTTAAATATGTCTTTGCTACATTCATATATACATTTATTCATTTATTGTGTTACCTGTGAATCTTGTTCTGTGCTTAAAAACACAGGTACACGATTATGCATCCAAGAGAGGACACTGTTTGACTCAGTTGTAATTATTGTACAACTATGTATTGTTTTGCCCTGAAATGTAATTTACTCCTGTAGTTTTCCATTTAAATGCCATGCATAAATTTACTATCTTGTATTTACTTCTACAGTTTTAAATGTATTAAAAATTCCTGCCATCTTCAAAACTTTATATCCTTTCCACCCATATTCTTCAGACCAGTCATCTTTCCATGTTGTAGAATCATCTGCTTTTACTCCCTTTTTCTGAGCAGCATAAATATAATATGGTTGCTTAGAATCCTTTTTTGTTTTACCAGCTTTCCATTCATAGTACCCGTCACAAACTACAATGCATCTCTGTCCTTTGCGAAGTGGACCACTATACAATTTAGAATTTTTAATGTTTTCAAGTCGTGCGTTATGCGTCGATAGAGTGCTCTTTCTGTAATCTCCCTGGGAAAAAAATATTTATGTTTCCTTTATGTACCAATAAAAAATGACAAGAAAAAAAAATCATTGTTATCTTTTAACGCGATACGATAAGCATTCATCATGTTTAATTGTTGATAATTAAATGGCAACCACGAGAGCATATCCCCATCCGTAAAACGTCATTCAACCTAACCTTGTTTGTAAACACTGACCTCGTGCCAGGGCGGAATCATGCTCCACATCATTGAACAAAGAACTCTCTCGTCCTCTTTGCCAAAGTGCGATCCAGAAACGACGCAGGGAAGAACGTCTTTAGGCCCGATATTGCTAGACGGGACGTATTCAACGGCGCTTTTGGTCCATGAGGTTGTGCGTCGTTTGCCAGCTGCATCCTTGTAGTCACAGGCACGGCACAAAGTATCCGGGTTCAGGGAACTGTAAAACCATTCGTGAGTTTCCTCTGTCGCTGGCAGATCATGATGTTTGCGTGTCATGAATTAATTACTGAAATTACGTGACAAGATTACTTACCAAGCCGCTCGACCACACATGTTTCTCGCGCCACTCCGACTACTTCGACTTACTGGTGCTACCTACGACGCACTATATCCAGCGGGAATTTATGAGCACTTAAAAAAACATGTTTTATATTGTTGAATAATGTTGGGACTTCTTGTTACGAAAATTGTAGGCTAATAATTTTATTCGGAATTTTGTATATCATTTTAAGCAGAAACTACATTTATTTTATAATGGGAAATGTATTGAGTTTGGTCGATGTTTATTTGCGCAGTTGCCGATAGAGGTAGACAGTTGTCCATGAAAGCATCATTGCTTCAAAGTCTTCCATTTACCGCCACTACTTAAACCATTTCCTACATTCGGTACATTTAAATAGTATATCGTTCGTTATACGATTGAAGTTGTGTGAAACATAATTATTACGCAAGACATATTTATCACTTACAAATCCCTTGAAAAAGAAATGAAAAACAAAGTATTGCGAAACTGTTTTTCAGAACTCTGGTTTGATCTTCCCAGAAAATGATGACCGTTAAATGCTTCCTGTCTGCGCAACTCCGAATTCTAAGAATCTTATCCTGGAAAGATTCCACTGAATGGAATGTATTCAACGTCATTTGTGATCCTAAAGTTATTATTAGTGAATAACAGCACATTGTAGCATCATTGTATTTAATTCATATTAGAACAATGACAGAGTATTAAACACTAACGTTTCATTATTCGCAATACAGATGAATTCAAGATCTTCAGATTTAAATTGAACCACCCCAAAGATAGGTAATTAAGAATTGAACTATTTCCAAGGTCGTATGTGAGATTCTTGAAATCGGGGGAGCCTACAAAGCATCAGAATTTTAAGAATGTTTGAAACTACTGACAACCCACGATCTTGAAGTCATGCCAGTCGTGTTCTACGATCTTGGGGAAATCGAACTAGAGGCTCTACAACACCAACGTCCTTAACCTCAACATTATATAACTCTGAATTCTCTAATCTATAGATCCTGTAATTCCATGACCTTAACTTTGAAATTCTACAATTTCGGGGTCGTTTCAACGTAGTTTCACAACCGCTATCATTCAAACGAAACCCATTCATTTTCAACCCTATCAGGTGAAGTCTGCGCTTTAGTGCACTTACATCGCATATTCCATTTCTATGATTTAAGGCGATCTTGCATAACACCAATGTCAACCTCGATATGCTAATTTTATTTAGTTTCCAGTGTGATGTATGAAATGTGATTGAGGTGCAGTACAACTTGACCCGATTGCACATTCTGTTGGCTTCTCGTAATTTCTGTTGGCTGCCCGTAAATGCAATTTCCTGAGTGTATGTAATAACCTATCTAATTGGTTTGGTGTCTAACCTCAACGTGCTGCGTCTGCAAAGAGAAATCGCGAAAAAGAAACGATCGCTTTTCTCGCGAAGTTCATTAGCGGCGCAAATTAGTGTCTATACTTGAACGAGCGCAGTATTTTCTCGAGGTGAAGCGGACCGAGTTCATTTGACGAGCATTCACGGTGCGTCTGTACGCGTATAAAAGGAATGTGTCCCCCTTCCCCGACGCGTTGCTCATTGTTCGGTCCTGTGGGCGCGGTTTGATTCGTCTGCTTTTCGAACCGATTCAATTCCTCGTGACATTTTTACCTTCTTTTTTTTTTAATTTTTTTGTTTGAAAAAAGTAAAGTTGACTCTTACGTTTAGAAAAAAAAGAATAATACAAGATGATAACAGGGTCCTCCTACGTTTCAATACCTTTCAGTTTCTCAATTTAATAACCAGCTTTTCATCTCTTTTTCTACTCTAATAATCGATTTACCGAGAGGCGTGAATAACGTTCCCCCCATTAGCATTTAATTAAAGCCTGATCGTTCCTTCGACTCGGTTCTACAATTATAATCATAAATTCCTCCCATAAATCCATTATTCCCTTTGTTCCACGTTTCGAATCTGTTGAAGTCAGAGTTAATGGAGGATTCTTAAGGTTGCTCTTGTTTCTTCTTTTTTCACTTAACTATGCCTTGAGATTTACCGTCTTCCCCCTTTTTTTCTTCTGTTGCTTAACCAGTTGCGTACGGACCATTAACATTCCAGAATACTTGCAGATAAAGCACGAAGGGCTCGAGGGGTGTTCTCATCCCTGCCTCATTCTCCCATGGAGTCCTGTTTTATCTCTCCCGAATTCCTGAACGCCAACTCATCGCGCCTCATTGTGATGTTGATGTCACGTTGGGAGCGAGGCATGTCCGCGCATTGATTCGCATGAATCAGAAATTGAAACGCGAAGTGTGTGCACACGCATTTCTGTCATTTTAAACCTATAATCTTAATCAGCAAAGAATGAAAAAGGAAATCAAATAAAAATTTCCATTGTCCTTTATTTACAATCTTTCTTGCAGAGTTGCACTTTAATTTAAATGATACATTCATACAAATGCTTGACAAGCAACATAGTTGCAGGATATGTTTTCAAGAGTATTTGTAAACAAGCCTTAAGTCATAATTCGGTACATAGAGATGGTGCTAATTAAGAACCGTTATTCCCCAACGGCATTAAACTAGAACACTAATCAAGACTATGTAGATACTTACCGGTGATCACCACCGATTCATCGCATGTTTTTATTAAAAATCAAACACGAAAACCCTGACCAGCAATGAAATTTCAAATCAAGCAACGGGACACATGGAAGGAAATAAGTGACTAGTTATTAAAATCGTAATGTGTTGCGAAACTAGCTTCGGGCGATTTTCAAGGGAGAAAAACATTAAACTGTTTAATGGTAATATATGTGCACCTTGAAAAATCATCGTCTGTGTTGAAAATGTGGTATCATCGATTAAAATGGAACTTTATTTGCTCGTGGCATCATCAAAGATGTCAAACATGCAGCTTGTGTCAGCTGTAACACCTTATAGTTTCCACGAAAGAGAATAAATTTATTTCTGACCTCTTCTCTTGACTTAACTTCTTGCATCTCCTAAGAGTACCTCCAACTTTTTCTATTCCTACCTTTTTAATTGTCATACTTTGCAGCTTTCACCATACCTCAACAGTCAAGTATTTCTAACTTCTAACCTAACCTCTTACGATATGAATTATTCAGAACACTGAACAAAGTCTTATTTTCTTTCTTTCTAATCTTCTTATCCTATTTATTAAGCCGTAAACCGATCGATAAAGTTGCAAATGATTAAAGTATCTTTTGTAACGGCATAGTCAACACGTTATCTACGCTCAAAATGGAATTTCACTCGCGGCCGGCGCGACGTGGTTCTTTTGTGCTTCCCTCGACGTTAAACGATTTCGAGAGACCGGTTTCATCCGCAGGTATTCGCGAACCTGGCGGCGCTTTCCCCCCGCGTTCTGGGAGACTGCTAACGACGCGGATGAGAGAGAATAGAAAGAGGATGGGTCGGAGAAACAGAAGAGCGAACCGACGCGGCGGGCGTTCCATTCGAACGGGAAAGAATCGTAATTTATATCGAACCGGTCGTAGGTGGTGCGTCTCATTAAGGCGGAGGAAATAATCGTGGATGAATGAACGGTGTCGTGTGGGTGGTTGTGATTGCCGGCAGACAACCAGAACGAAAGTGAAGCGTTCCACTTGTCTCAGGGTAATATGTCTTTTTTGCCTGAAATCTGAATAATTAACGATACCAGAAAAGACTACTATCTCATTATCTAAGTTAGGTTTACTATTTTCAGATCATTTTTTTTTTAATTTTTTCTTAAAAACTGTATCTTCTTTATGAGAACGATTGTATTTTCGCAAATAAAAAATTATATCTCAAAAATTGACAAGAGAGAAACAATTAGGTTAGATTAAGAAAAGATTATTTTCCTCTCAGTGTCTTAGAAAATTTTTGTTAAAATTTTACTATGAGAAATGTTTATTCTTTTTTATTGTACTTTTTAGTAGACAGTTTTTCTTCGTCAATGTTGCATCAGTGCTAATTTATTTACTTGAGGCTATTAATAGCGGACTAATTGGTTTAATCGAGCTAGGTTGAGACGATAAGAAAGTAGCAAGAAAAATAATAGTAATATCATAATAGCAAGATCAATCTCATATTCAATAGTTGTCGTAGGTAGTTTAAAGATATATAATCGTGTCAGTTAATGCTGTAATCAAGGTAGAGATCAGCTGATTCGCGGTGGTCTCGTGCGACACACGATCTGCCTGCTTTGTTACCCGATTCTGAACTTGGTAGTGGTTTGCTTCGTTTTTCACGCGGCCGAAATGCCTCCTGTATGAATGAACTCGATTGGAGGTTTACCGTTGGTTAAAAAAAGTGGCATAATTAGCGATCGTTAGTACGTTTGTTAACTATTTCTCTGTGCAATGTAATTTTCTTCTCCGTAACCTAACCTAACGCAACTGCATAAGAGATGGAACGAAGAGGAGAACTTGCTCGTTGAATTTATTACCTGTACACTTAATCACGCGAGTGACCTTGAATCTTATTACAGAGTCAATTTGGATTTTTCTTGTGACTTTGAAACGTCATGTACCCCTTGGCTTTTTGCACCCAACACGGTAAGAGGGTAATCATTCAAAGCGGTATCATGATCACCGTTCAACAGGAAAGAAAAAACCGGTGAAAAGAGACATAATAAGCCAGCAAGAAATCGCTCAAGGTAAACGTCGACCGGTAGGCATGACCGATTCCCCTTCTTCTTTCACCCTTTTTCTCGCTATGACAACTTCCTTCATCGAGCCTCCTTCTGGACGATGTGAAAGTGAGGGGACAGTGGTGCTCAGCTCTGCAAAAAAAAAAAAAATAAGCAAAACGTCTCTTCAGTTTTGACCGTGAAAATATCCAGTTCTGAAAATAATAAAATTCTGGTACTGTAATAATCTTCTGACAAGTGTAAAGAAGAAAATTGAACGTGATTTCCATTATTTATAAAAATTTCATAAAAAATAATATTCTAAATATTACAAAATTGTAGTTACATTCGTAAAACCATTCAGAATATTCTTATTTCATGGTTAAGTTAAGTTTGGTAGGTCTGTTCATGATAATAAAACCAATTCATAAAAATTGCTCTGCAACAATTAAATTGCCTTTTATCTCGCAAATCTCGCAAACGATGTTTACGTCGATTAAACAGCATGAAGCACGGAATGTTTTGTAGGTGGAAGCGTTCCACGGCGGGCAGTCGTCACCTGAACGGTGATTCGTGCAGTTTGAGGCCCGCTGACACCTGGTGCGCCACGACTTTGGTGAACACTTTGGTGGGGTCTCGGGAGCCTCACCGAGCCGCGCAAAACCAGAGACTTCAGTTGTTACCGCGACACCAGCGGAGCAACGTTGTGTTGTTAAACTTTGCACGGATAATTCGAGTTGTTAACACATCAACTGACGCGTTTTTAACACCTAAAAAAACGGTCGTACAGTGCTGGAATATAATTTCGATCGATTACCATCGAACCTGAATCAACAAGTGTTTTCTTCCACGTGTATTCTTTTCTTCATTAACATAATCTTTCCATTCGGTCAGTGTAACAAAGAATTCATCTATAATCAAAATGTAATTAAAAATTTATCATTTCATTTTTATCCAATATCTTTTTCGATTTATCTGTTCCTGTTACCTTTTTTCTTTCTTGTAAATTTATTCAGTCGAGAGTGAAGAGTAATAACGATTAGTGTATGCGTAAAAAATATATGTTACCACGCGATCAGTGAATTTTTGTTGCATTTTTGTTCGAAACGACTAATCGAGCAATTTCGGAAAAATCGTTTACTCGTGGTCTCGGAAGGAAATCAGCGGAATACAATTACGACTCTGCCAAGACGATTACGCAGTCCTAGGTATTTATACCGGCAATTTCTCTGCTCGTTTCACTCTCGTTCGACGATGATGATCGTTAATGCTGTAGAATCCTACTCTCGCGTTACGGGGAATTCGTTGGAGTGAAATAGGACGAGTATTCCCGCGTACGCATTAAGTCAGCAGCTGCACGGTGTCGTAAACGAAAAAAACATTTGTCTTGCATGATAACGCGGGCACAATAAACGTGTGAAAGCGAAGGTCATTCCGGTGTACGATGAAACCGCTTGATTGAAGTATCATTTATAATTATTTCCCGTTTTTAAAAAACAGCTGATGTCATTCTTCTCACGGTCAAGATTTACGTTTGTTCATAAACAACTGAAAAGAATATTTCTGAATTTTAATCAGGAACATAAATTCTTCATTGGTAAAAAAAAAAAAATATAATTTATGATGCAAAAATTGTAATATATACGTGGCATGTTTAAAAGAAGCCATTATGAGTGGGCATGAACGATTCGACTCATGGCGAAGGCGCAAAATATGCCTTTCATCCTATGTTGTAACCGTTCAAAGGCCGAAGATGGGATCCTTCCTGCGATATTGTCTCTTTTAAAGCTCATTTCGAATGAAAGCGTCGCACAATAGCGCATGAATTGTGCGATATCACACTTCCAGGCCTCGATAAGTGTCGCACGTTCATGAACCCTGGGAACGGTTTTGTAACTAGAGAATTTAATTAGAACAACCGCAAGTCGCACGTGCTGAATGTTTCTCGCGCGACCGTATACGAGAATTGCCGCCACACAGTGTCTGGAATGCATTCAATTATTTGCGAACGCACGAATTTTTTCTCCCCGCCTCGAGGACGTTCACTTTCCAATATTTAATCGTGATGAAAAGGTGCACACGTTGTCATAGTTATAATTTGATGCTTATTATCTAGATAAAAAGCTGGAATAGTTTGTTAAAAAAAAGTCCTCGTCTTCTTCATTGACTGAAAATGAATAATCGAAACTGAGTACTATTCCATTTATCAATTATAGTTATTATAATCTATTCCAATCGTAGAATGTACTTACGTACGCGTATTAATTATACACGTGGCCGAATGAATTTTAATGAGCGCAATTACTAAATCAGATTCGGCGAATTGTACGCGATAAAATGTTCATCGACGTGATTTCCATCACAACGAGTACTTCTTGAATTAATTGGTGCATATCGAACTTAATTTTCATTCACCATGGCCCTGGTATTCCATCGATTTATTACGCATAACCTCAAAGTGTCTGAAGAAAAAATTGTAAGCTCGGTATTTATAGCATCAACGTGTTGCGTTTACGAAAACACGAGGTTTTGTTACCGTGCATTATGTTTCATGTCAGGTCGATAAAGTAGTTGACTGATTTACTGCAACGGAATTAACTCATTGTGTATGTTAATATAATAATATTAAGAGCGATTAAGTTGCTCTACTTGTTTAACGTAACATCACGTATGATCACGATTAAGAGAAATTTCAATTATCCTTGTTCAAATCGATCGTGCTTTCTGTTGTACTTTCGAGCACGCATATTTATTTAAGGATTGATGTAAAATATTCGTGTAAGATGTTAAACAGGACTCTTCTTCATATACTGTTCAGAGACGTTATTCTCTTCAAATGCATCATGGTACATATACTTTTTTAAAAATAATAATGTAGTATAGCATTATATAATTTTATGAATTTCTTATCCAACTCATAGTTGGCAACACTACATTTTGGCAGGCACACATTCGTAGTTACTGCGTAACGCACAAATAGAACGCGATGAGTTTATCTCGTTTCCTATTAATTACGCGCACGAATGATCCAGCTACATACGTCACTATTAGAAAAACATCGTCACTAACGCACGAAGTTTACGATTATGAGCTAAGCTAAAAAAAGAAACATGCTATTAAAGCGGGGCCAGATAAAATGCGGTGAAGAACTAGAAATGAGCGATAGTAACTCTACTTGACTCTAGCCTCATTAAGAATTCTTTTGTTTTGAGGTTAGCTAATCTCCAAAAAATTTACATATAAATTTATACGACTGTTTCCCTCAAGATATTCAGATAAAGTAATGAAATTATACCTGGCTGATAATTTTATTGACTTGTAGCATGATATTATACAGTTGTAATCAAATTAAATGCAAATCTATTCTCATGAAAATATATCGCTCTAGAATCATGGAACATTAAAGATTAATATATGCCTACATGTTTAAGATTATGCAAATATTTACAAATGACTTAATTGAGTTGAAGGTAGGGGATAGAGTATGAAATTAATTGCAATTTTCTAAGCGATCGCGAATCTCCTAGAGTTCAGTAAACTCTCGGTCACGCTGACGTGAATGTGAGCGCCGCATAAAGGGGCTTAATGGAGAAATGACTTATTTCCAGCCGTAACCCGAACACCGGCCCGGGCATAGGTAGGTCACATCATTGTAGAGAACCCCAACGCGCCACGGTTTCATTGCGTTGCGTACCGTGTTGCGCAACACCAGTTGGTATTAACTTCGCATCTTGTATCGTGAAAGTAAAGCCCCGCTCACAGTCGCCGAATACAAAACGAGGGAAAGATCGAGCTACGGTCACCTTTCGATGATCAATAAAAAAATCTTGAACAACTGGCCATCGTAAACGTCAATGTGTCACTTTAGTTTGAAGAAAAAGTTCCGCTGCTAAAATACTTCTCAATTCGAGAATATCGATAATTCAGATATTTGTCTAAAAACGAAACTTGTTTTGCAATTAATACAAGTTTTTTCTCTTTACTGTCGATTTTATCAAAGTTTTAACTGAGAAGTTATTCTATTGTTTTAAAAACAAAGGATATACTAATATATGGGAATTTATAAAAATTCATAGAGAATTCTTATCTGCACATCCTGTTGATAAAAATGCTACTGCTTTACGAGATAAATGAACGCTGCAGCAACGTCGATAAAACAAATCGTAACTACTGTGTTTCGCAAATTAAGCGAAGAAAGTTGTTGCAATAACAATACTTTCTACGGTACCGGACCCTGCGAAGTTGCACTTCAAGCCTATGCATAACTTCCTGTATACGTGATACATGATACATGCGTTTGAAATTCACCTGCGAAATATTACGAAACGTAACTTTGTAGCGGTAGATTTTATTGCCAGTGCTGCGAGTTAGGTTATAACACGTACGGTCCACGAAATGGGTATTTAATTGACTGTGCTTCTTGTCCCACGAGGTCAGAGGGAACGAATCAACGACGATGAGCGATGTTCGCAGCGGCTACCACAATTCCCACGGGAAAAAATCACATTTCTTTTTAAGTGTGTACAGAAGG
>NW_017100321.1:307653-317817 GCF_001263275.1 Habropoda laboriosa | reverse complement strand
GCAACGAAGTGTGACGATTCGTTATGTTGTAATTTCGAGTGATTCATAACTGTAGAAAGGTTACCTGACATTGCTGACTTAATTAAAAATTTAATATGTTAACGTACATATCAAATATGAGGATTTCTTTGAATATCGGAATTATTATTAAAATGATTTATATAGATAATATTTTTCACATCAATTATGTTATTCTTTTAAACTTTTATAATAATTGGTCATGGGCCTACAAACAAGTAGCTACGTCACTGCACAATCACTTTTCGAATCCGGGAATTTATATACAATTAGGTTAGCCGAATCCATCCATTACATCTGCTAACCCCACTTGTTCGATACATTCTCAATGATGTTCGAAACGAGCGATACATTAACAATTTATACGTTCCGGCATGCGATGCATCTCTTCAGTAATTGATACAAATCGATTCGATTGGAAGGCGACACGAATATTCCCAGATTGACGATTTCCCTCCATTTTTCAGACGTTTACGGGGTGACGGATAGCGGGTGCACGTGACCGGTCACGTGTATGGAACATCAGAGAAATCGAGGAACACCGATAGCCGGCAATCCCCCAGCCGTTTCCCTCTGCTCAAGGCTAGATAGAGAATTCAACGCATGACATAGACGCACACAAGAAGATCAAGAGAAATTTCCCTTTGATCCGTGGCCCACGAATTGTCCGTTGTGACTCATACGAGCTGTAACGATCGTGCTAGGCGCAGGTGTGCTTCCGGGAAGTTGAAGATCTGCGGTTTGAAGATTAAAGAGGTGTACGTAGTAGAATTTCTCCGCCTGCCACGAGGTGAAACCTTGATATGAGCTGACACGAGAACTCAGGTGCGAATGATGTAGTATTTCGTTGGAATTTAAAAGTTTCCGCATGCTGTTTAGTGAAAGTGATTCTCATTTGAATTTTTCGTTTTGCGTAGTTAGTAATTGGTTGAGGAATGTAAATCTTTTTATTTCATTTTTAAAAAAGCGAGGACGTCACTGACGTGATCGCGGAAAAGGATATCTTCACGTTTCGTCGTGACTTCATAGCCACCGGAAGTGGAAAAAAAAGGAAGAAGTGCAGGATGCCTAGCGAGATGCGCGCGCAGCCCTTAGGCCCGACGACATACGGTGGTAGCACGATGCAGCCAGACGAGGAGATTCAGTACGCGCCAAGGAGCCGTCCTGTTAGCTTTTATGACAATTTTAAGGTGAGCCTCGTCGTGTGCCACGTGTCATTGTTTACGTTCGCGTCTTGACATAAAGTTAGTATTAAGGTTTAACTATTTGAGGAAGAACGGTAATATACAAATCAGGTATGATCAAGCAGTATAGTTTGAATCAAACTGAACTTCCATATCAAAATTTTTGACTAATACCAATATTCTGCATTTTTCAATAAAGTTCTAAAAAATTAAATAATGATTAGTTTGATTATTTTCACGTTAAGATATACAATGTTGCATAAATAATATCCCTATAAGGTAATGCGTAATTGTAGATTATTCATCGATCAAGTACACTCAATTAATTTGGCAGATTTTTCGCATTGAATAGTTTATCGGTAGTCCAACCACGAATTTAGTCGAGTGAAAAACGAGAGTGAGAAACAAACCGCAACGCACGATGTATGAGAATTATAGACACGTGTACAGAAGTAAAAGTTGCGTGTAAACGATGGTTGGTCATTCGAGAATGTTCCTGATCGATAATACCATAATTGCATTGGAATTTTACGTGAGATGAGATTTAAATCAAAAAGTTAAAATTCATTGAATACATTTTTTCATTAGAATAATTATACAATTTCCTCTGTGAGATTTATATATAATTATATTGTTAATGTACACAAATGTTTGTAAATGAATTTCCTTTATAATACAATTTCATGCACTTAATTACACATTGTTCGTATGAAAATAATGTATTGTTATTATTATTTCTTTTATGGCCCTGAATTCAAATGCAATCCATTTAAAGTAATCTCTGCATTTTTCTGTTTCACTCGTCAGGACGTGCCAATGGTAACACCTTGCGTGACTTCCGCTCTAAGCGCCGACAACTTGAATCAGGTTCGTGACAACGGAATCAGCTCGTCGATGGCCACGACCAACAACAATAATAACAATAATAATAATAATAGAGTGAGCAGTGCTGTCAGTGCTGGTAACGTGTCGAAGATCCACAGCACCAAAGTCTCTGGTAAGTTCAATGATCTTTTCACTCCTTTCTTCACCTAATTAATTTCCGAACATAAAAAAAACATTAATTTACTATTAATAAAAAATGCAACAAAATTATAATAAAAAAGAAAAGGAGAATCAATACTAAAGACACTATCAGAGTTGAGAAGGTCATGGTGTTTGCTTTGACACTTTGTGTTTCCTTTCATTCAGTTCGTACTATTAATTAAGACAACCGTTGTTGGCGCAAGTCTAAATTGGATACGCCACTGCACTATCCTAGGAAAGTTATTCGGCTGAAAATAGAACGGTCGCGGGTGAAATTCGGTCGACACTTTGCTCTGGCGCTAGGTATTCGAGCAAACTTTCTCGAATTTCATTTTGTTCGCGCACCAAATCAACATCGTGGCAACAACAAAGCCATGCAGAAAATTTCGCGCGCTTTCTAAACTCTACTTTTTTTTTTATCGTTCATACCATCAGAGTAATGAATTTTCGATTGCTCTGAAACAACCAAATTTTTTTGTAATTTTTATTTTGATAAAATTTCGAATAAAAATTCACCAATCGTAAAATCATCAATATTTTTCTTCTACTCAACAAAGGAATTTTCTGAGATCCATTGAGAATTATGTTACTGGCAAATCCTTTTCCTTCTAGAAGGTTCATTTATTACCGACACTTGGTAATGGTCGCACTTTACTGTTGCAGGTGCAGTGTCGACGGGGAACATCGGGAAAATCTATCGACCTGAGAAGGAGAAGGAGTTGGGTCGCGCCCCATCGATGGCCAATTGTTTGTCAACCACGGTTCCCGTTAATCTGGCAGCCTCTCAAATTGCCGGCCGCCACACACCCACGAGGAACTCCCTCAGGCACAGCAGAATGATCGTACTGCACCGTAGCGGCCATCGTGAGTGTACACAACTACTTTTCTTACCTGGCTCGTAAATCTCGCCTCGTTAATTTTCCCAGCTATTCCGAGCTCTTCCATTAAACTTGTCTACTTGTCTCGAATTGACGAGGGTAAAAATTTGCTGACCAAACCTTTTTTCATACACATAAATTGCAAGAAGAAAAAAAGAGACAAGTGTAATCATCTGCAAAAAATTGAAATTATATACTAATGTTTCATGTTAAAGTTAAAGAATCATTCATTTTTTAGATATATTTTTTAAAGAAAGAAATACTCTGAACTGTTTCCTACAAAAAAGTTTAATTACA
Organism: Habropoda laboriosa; assembly: GCF_001263275.1. Classification (NCBI taxonomy): domain Eukaryota; kingdom Metazoa; phylum Arthropoda; class Insecta; order Hymenoptera; family Apidae; genus Habropoda; species Habropoda laboriosa. The sequence goes on along the minus strand of NW_017100321.1, from coordinate 314,414 downwards.
ATTAAATGTTGCAATATAATTTTTTCAAGTTATTTTTTTGAGAATCTTTTTATAAATTGTTTAGAAATAAAACATTTTGCCTAATTTAGAGAAATCTTTAAACTTGCGGTCAGCCGCAGTACGTTTTTCACGGTCGAATGCTTTGAATCTTGATCATCTTATCCTCCTGTTGCTTGCACAATCTTACCCTTGCTCGTATCCCACCTTAATATGTACCTGCTTGTTGTACCTCGACTGTAAAAATGTTACATGTCGTAAGAATTGAAAAAACAGCTCGAACTCAATTAACTCTTCCATATTAAGTCCTTGAAGCACAGAGAAAGTGGAATCTTGAAACAATAAAAATGTTAAAAATATTGATACGCGTAGTTCAGCACTTTCAGTGGCGTTCATCTTTAATCTATTTACCTGGAGAAAAAAACTGGTAAAAAAGTTTACACTGAACATTATCAGCTTTCCGCGTGAGCCGTGTGATTCACATTGTTCAATATGAGCCAGTAGGTCGATGTACTTTCTCTGCTGACTAATTTCACAAAAAGGCACGAACCTCAGATCTACTCGAGCTCATGCCTATCAAGATACACGATATATCTCACGTTGGATCTCTGGAAACGTTTATTGAGGGTATTAGAAGCAGATTAGATGCTTCGAAATCATTCCCTGAAGGTTCTATTTAGCAACAGGTTCTTGGAACCTGTGTGTAGTTTCCATGCTGGTAATGAGGAAATACCTGAACTCTGTTACAATCAGATTAAATCAGAAACTCGTTGAGTCTGTCAGGGAAGAATTTTCTACGGTCAAGTATTCGGCAATGAAACGACGATACGTGATTTTTCCTTTCACGTTGAATAACACACACGGTTGTTGATTAACGAAATCAGAGATCGGAACGGGCGCACGTGAATGAGGCTCGAATGTCACCGAATGGCCTTTCACGGTGTAATAAACATTCTTTCGAACAGCAGGAAAGCACAATGTTGCGCTGTGTGTACGATTAATAATTTATGGCGCGTTCGACTGTGCCCCTTTCAGATTTTCACCCTTATGAAATTCAACATCGAACGGATTTCAAATTTAAATTCGCTTGGACCTTTCGAAAGCAAAGTTCCACGAAGTTCGATTATTCGTACACTCGTTGTATCTCATTGCATTTAATGTTTTCTTTCGCCAACGTAGAAGAAGTATCTTAAAAGTTCTCCAGAGACGTGATCTATTAGAAGAACCACTGTAAGTGTATACTGACGAAAGAACAGAGAAGGTAGAACAGTGGCAGGTGTCCAGCGAGGTAATCGTCGGAATGCAAACCGGCTCAGAACAGGTCAATTTTTCTCCAGAATTTTTTGCTCCTGCCTGGCGCCATTTGCGTGGTTGTTTCAATTTTGTGGTGCACTTGTAGCGACGATAAACCGGTGGTATCGAGGTTGCTGCCAAGGCAGTCAGGAAGATTATGATTGAAAGCCTCCAGACGTAGAAAAGCGTGCAACGTGAATGTCTCCTTGCTTCACCTGCATCTAAAATGTTGAAATGTTTCAAACACATTGTACAATTTAGTGACTTAACATTATTTTACTTAGTAGTTCCTTTTTTAATGTAATTATTTTTTTTCACCACTCATAAAAAATTATGGTAATTTAATAAAGTGTTAAAAAATTTGTTATCTAACGTTGGATCTAATTTCGTTCAAATTATTTCGTTAAAAACAGGTAGAACCAAGAGGTGAAGACTTCTTGGTCCGTTGGCCACCGTGGCCGCTTTTAAAGTGGTTACACATGCTTCTCTATGAAATAACGGAAGTAGCAAGCCGGAAATATATCATGTGATCTTTTTTAGAGTGCACTCGTTCTCGGGTTTGCAGGCACGAACTTTCGGTGTAATTTTAATCGCTTGTTCCGCTCCTCGTTCAGTGTTCGTAACGAGACGGTAGAATTTTTCTACAGTTGATTCAGTTTGTGTGTAATATTCGTGAAGTAGAAATTCGTAAAATTCCAGATTTCTCTGATACTATGATCCTTGCTCAATTCCAATTAGCCAATTCCAGCTACTACTTTATATAACTCGAGTCATGTGATATTCGCTTTCAAAAGGAATAAGGTTGCAGGTTATGTCAGTTTCGTGAAGAATTTCTTGTTTCCAGTTGAAAAAGTTTTGTATGCCACGGGAACATTTTATTTCCTGTACCTGTTTAGCGGGTACGTTAATACGTTGGCTATTTCAAAATATGCAGATGGTCCGATATGTAAAACACTTCCTAAAAACATGAACCTAGAATATAAAATATAACCTCGTGCGAATTATAGACTTTCTTTCGTTTTAATTTTTAATTTTCTTTTCCGTCACGTTGTTTCGCCTGATTATATTTACACACCTCAAGAAAAGGAGCGTTTTTCACGCTTTTAAGTATCACGTGAGTGGCACGTGCGCATTGCAAGGGTTCAAACGGGCGGCATATGAGCATTACTCGCATTTGGTTTCCTCCCATCTGGTAAATCTTCGTTTTGGTTCATCCCCATTCGTCGGATTCTATTTTCGGACGAAATCGACAGACGGCTTGAAAAAGAAAATAAACAGAACTGAAAGAACAAAGATCGATGAAAATTTTCGCATGAGAAAAGACCACCAATGTAGATTACGTGATAAAACAATTTTTTTTAGACATATATTGTCTACTTGTAATGGAAAGTTTGATCTGAAAAACATATGTAGTTGCTGAACTTGTCGCACGTATAATGTTTCCTTGTAAGTTTGGATTATGTCGATAAGGCGCCAAGTGAGTCATGATACTCAGCGGAAAGGTTAGTTATCAAACCATTCGTATCTAAATACATGTTGACCTACATGCTACCGACGATAATTGGCCGTGCATTCAAATTATTTTTTTTTTATTGACAGCAATTTTACACAATAATGCATGTGAGGTAATTAGTAATATGTTGCGCTATCAACGTAAATCACACACACTCTACATTGTTAATCGTGTTGACCTCAGTTGTATCCGATCACGATCTAAGCTTTCCTGACCTATATTGTGACTCTAGGGAAATACTTTCAGAAATTAGTGTAATATAATTTCGAAGAAGGTTATAATTTGCACTATATGAATGATTAATTTGAAATTCGTTGCACAGAAGATTATTAGATCTGTCGTAACTGCAGGGTTAACGTACACGAACGTGTACAGTGACATCTAATGTGGTTAAGGATTTTCAAGAGATCGGAAGTATCGTAGGCGATAGTAGTTCTCTACAATGCAGTTACACAATTACCGTGTTTCTTCTTACGCAAGTTGTACACTCCATCATTATGCATGTATCGAGGTCACCGGATAATGAAAACGTACCACTCAGTACGTTTCCACATTCGGGTTAAGTATTTAAGCGAGTTTACAACAAATTCTTCGATTATGTCACTTCTAATGTGAACAATTTGCGAAATTTGTCAAATTATCGACGGATTACATAGCGCTACCTGTTGTACGCGCATGGAATTATTGTCGACAGACGTAGTACTTTATTTACATGGAGATGCCTCATTCTCATGTTAACTTATAGAACTGTTTCAATTCGACGTCTGCGAGATTACCTGAACTTTTGTCAACTGAGATTTGAAAAGCAGTATTTGACGTCCAAACATTTATTGTTCCTAAATGTAACAAAAGTCTTTTGCTATAGCATGACAGACACGATTTTTGTTCGACCCCTGCAGACAGTGTCCTGGCTGCAGTGGCATTCTCCTCACTTGCAATGAGCACGACACACACACATACATACATACACACGCACACAAAGGTACAAAAGCACGTAAAGCCGGTATACAATGGGAACGACACGCATTCGAGTCCCGCATTCTTATTTCGTGCGAATCGTTCCGCGAATGAAAAAGTGATAGCTGGCTTGCATCCGGAGCACACATCGTTTTTTAAGATATTTTTCAATGTAAAGTATTGAATATTTCCATTCTTTATTTCTATTCAAATATATTTCGAGATAAATTTGCTTTTCGATTTTTTCTCTCTGAATATGAATGGCAAAAGTTATGCAAGGTTATATTTTAGATGAACATCGTTAATATAAATGGTGTGACTGGTTCAAAATGTTTCAACATGTAATTTGTATGTAATTTATGCCTTGCATATTGTAATTTGTACTTTTTACCTTCTATTACAAGATCTGATTAAAACAGAAATCGGATTATAACCTTGACGCGTCCTTGTCCCGTCCCCTGCATATATATTTGATACACACCGGAAAGCATTTATTTCTTTAGAAAGGCGCACATACGTGTGTATTTAAATCTGATTGAAGATGGGGATCAGGAGGGATAAATTTTTCCCCTACTCTATTCTTGTCCGTGCATACGTCCGGTACAGTTAGGACTCGTTCCGTATGCAAGCCCCGTGCAAAAGAGAGCCGGTATCGATTGCAGAGCGACGAATAAAAATGCGATATCGCTTTTTGCGTTGTCGTAAACTCCATATATTTCTTTTTCCGTCGCGCGCGTTATTCGTCGGTCGACGATCCTCACTCCCCCGCCCCACTCCATTAATATTCCTCTCACGACGACTAATATCCTGCGAGAGAACGAAAGAATTTCCTTTCATAGGAAGTCATTCTATGCACCGCGAACCGCAATCTCGGAGCTTCACCAAACTTGTACCCCGTTTTCGCGATACAATAGAACTATTACAATTGTAAATTTTACTGTGAAACTTCTTTAATAATATAATTCTTCATTTCGCGAGTGTTCTTACGATTCGTACAATGATCACGTTATTGAAGGTGGCGCTTTTGTTCCTTCGTCGAAATCTCTGCTGATTTCATGGGGTATTAAAGGCTACCTGAATGAGAAGATTTACTGTTGGTATTGTAGGGTTACTCTGTCATTACCCAGTGGTCAGTGAACGAGGATTTAAGGCGGGATTGCTATTCTTCGCGTGAACACTGTTCTCGTAGCTGTTTTTCTTCCCTAGATGCAGCAGAAGCCTTAACTTTCTGCGCAGTCTTACGTTAAGCCATTGGGAATTATTTCCGAGGATTATCTGCTCCTATTTTCTGGCCCAGGCTTCCCCAGCATCCTTCCAAGAATTCGTTTCGGTCGATGTATTAAGAGAGTGGAAATAGGGGAATAGAATTTAACAACAGTATCGACTGATCAAGCCTTCCAGGTTATTCTTTTCCTAACCTATTTCAGATCATCTTATTCTTGAAATTATTAGTTACATGAGAATCGCGATTGAAATCTTTCAATAAAACGAACAATATCTATTATTCGTAACTGTCTGTGTGTAAGACATTACGAAAGAAATATCGTTAATTTTCACAGCTTCCTCGATCGTGCCTCTCACCGATTTCACAAGATCGCTAATGGAATCATGACCGATCCGCGTCAATATTTATCGCGAGTCAGCATAACGACAGTGGGCGTGCGTTAACGTTACTTTTTTTTCCCCCTCTTCTCTCCCCTCGAATTACCGTTGGAAATCTTGCACAAACAATCCTAGTGGGCGAGTGTCCTGACGGAGTTTGACACCGACAAGGACGGCACGCTCGATCGTTCGGTTAAGATACCTTGTAAGGAGGGACAGCGAGGCCGTTTCGTTCGGAAACTCTCCTTTCTTTCGGCCCTACATTCGTTTCTCGGAATCGGTCGTTGTATCGACCGTCGATCGTTATGGGAAAATGTGTGTCGCAAACCGCGAGAAAAACATCGAGAGATAGCATCGTGGTACGTGGCGCTGCGTAAAAAGAAGCATAGCGGGCTCGTGGAGAAAATGTTTCACCGATCTAGGTTATTGTTCGGTTTATAGTTCATTATTTCAAACAACTTCCTACCTGTTGCGTCATATGCTTTCTATCATTGGCTGTTTATCTCCATCACATTTGCATTTTTCTTGTTAGGAACTTCTGTACCGAATTATGTATGAACTTAATGTTTGTTATGCGACGGATGACGGGATGAAATCAATTTGTTCTTCATGCGATACATAGCATGGATGTGCAATACAATTATACAGGTGATTAAATGGTATTGAGAAATCAGCTTTTTAGCACTTCATCGAAGTTTTACATAAATCAGAGGATTAAGCGTAAATCCGATACTGGAATAATAAAGATCTTCCATGCAATTCTAATTTTATTCATTTTCGTGACTAATCCAAGGAAGATCTTATTGTGTCTACACCGTGTCTAACCTAATCTAAGGCTATTTGGTTACGTAATAAAGCTATTGTGTGATACGTAACAAAGCCTTCATATTGAAAAAGTAAAAAAGTGTAAGATTTCTTATAATTTTAAGAGATACATATAAAGCTTATGTAAAGGTTTAAAATGATTCTCCTTTCAGGACCACAAAAATTCCTACCGCCGCTGGTTTATCACTGGCGATTAGGACGATGCTTGGCGGCTCTGCAAACGATCCTTGGTGTCGCGGTTACTTCGTTGTCATTATGGTTATTGCTTTGGGCACCTCATCTGCCGGTTGCAGATAATCCTTACTGGAGTGGAATGCCGGTAAGTATCGCGGCAGTCTGCTGGGTATCTTCCCGGAAAACTAGCCAGTGAATCACCGCTCACTCCTTTCCCCTTTTATTTGCAGTTATTACTTTCTGGCAGCTTCGGTATTTGCCTGCTCTGCTGTTTCAAGAAAGAATACCCTGGCATGAGTCCCGGGTTCTGTCTCACGTCCACCAAGGTGATTCTTCGCCACAAATAAAATGTTCAAAACTTTTAAACACGCTATTCTGTATTTTATAGAATTTTCTATAT
>NW_017100321.1:289241-307512 GCF_001263275.1 Habropoda laboriosa | reverse complement strand
ATATATTATTAAAATTTTTAAATAAAAATAATATTGATATCTTTTAATATTCTTCTTAACTATTTTGTTTTCTTCTGAAATAGGTAATCAGCGTGTTACTAGCGATGCTGGCAACAGTGACCTGCTCTGTCGCTTGCGTATTCTCAGTGATGCACCTGGCACGCCTGATGGGCTTGGAATGCAACCCAGCGCGCGTACTGAACGCTACCTGCGTGTGCAGGCCCCGCGAAGACGTATCAAACTCCACCGAAACCGCCGTCAAATACATGGATCTGAATTGCCCAGAGGTCGAGAGTATTTTAACCATTCTTTTGATCTTCTCCTCCACGTGCAACGCCCTTGGAGCTATAGTGTCAAGCTGGTACACCTATCTGCATTGGAGCACCAGACGCAAAAGGCCGAAGTATATGCAAGTCAGGACAAGTCCCATGAGTGGGAACAACTTCCTAAGCAGCAGACCGATCTACAATCCGAATCTGAACGAACGATGACAGTTTTCACACGATACAGACGAGGATACATCGTATCTTCGTTACTCGTCGTTAACGATGGACGACGGAGTGTTCTGAACGAGTTTCGCAATGAATAGTAACAGTTCTGTTATACGAACGACAGTAACGATGGTTTTATTTGACGAACGTATTCAGTGTATTTTAAACTCTGACGATATAGCGGCGAGATATTTATGTTTCTCGAGGGTACTGGATGTAAAAGGCTGAAATACGCGTGAATTAGTCTCAGATGTGAGAGTAGGTCCTACGACTATGTAGTTCTCGAACAAAAGATCATGATTTTTAAAGAAAATCAAACGACTCTTGTTCTATTGTAAATTAGTACGAAACAATGGTATTTAATGGGGTAGAGACTAGGTCGATAACATAACTGATCGATTAACCACTTTCATGATGTGTTCTTAATATTTATTGTACCATAAACGACGCGCACCGCGTTACTAAATAGATAGCATAATCGGTAAGATTCTGGAAACGAAGATCGAACATAATTGCATTTAACGACACGTCGAAGCAAAGTATACTTGATGGAAATTGCTTTAGTGCGGTCGTAAATCAAAACGTTAAGCTGCGGAATCGATTGATGTAACCGCACCCAGAATTGATATTTGAAACGTCTGCTTCGAATCTTTTTAAGCTTTCTTCACCTGATCGGTAGTAATTGTCGCATTGGTAAAAATTAATTTCCAGCTGTCAAAGATTGAGGCGCAAACAAATTTTTAAAATATATCACAACAGAAGAATCAATTCTGAATTGACGTAAAATGGCCCTGAACGAGGTTCGAGTTTCTTATCTCACTGAAACTGATGTTTCGTGTGATTACATGTACTTTGATGCTTGATCGATTTTACGATCACACTGAAACACTTTTACCAAGTATAACGCTAATACTTAAAGCTTATCTCAATCGACGTATGGATAAATTTTGTATCTAATAATTTGTAGAATAAAAAAACAAACATTCTCTACGTGATTGGGGAATAATAAAATGTAATTGCGGATGCATATCATTTATAATTCATATTTAATCAGGAGGAAACGCGTGTCTTTTAATTGTAGAAATTTGTGTATAAGAGGAGAATGTCATGGAATGTAGAAAGGTTCGATTCCTCCTATTATTAGTAACACCAGAGTAATTAACACGGTCGGATAACGGGTCACTCCACGCGCGATTAATCGATCCGCGTGGATCGTCAGTATTTTAGGTGTAATTAGCAAGTGAATGTCTCGTGTGGATGTGTTCGTACGTGTACGTGTTAGGAGGATGAGTGAAAGCTTTTTAAACTTCTCTATGCGAATGTCTTCGATTTTATACCTCGTCTGGAGTGTAAGAAGTTAATTTTAAGATTAGGTTCTTATCATGGTGAATCAAGATTTTGTGAAATCTTAATATAAAACGGACGAATAAATCGTTTCAGTATTAAAACATCGGTATGGGCAATTTATTTATTTTCATCTACATTATGGTCTATTGTAGAAGCTGAATCAGGATGGCACTGTGATTTTCCCTCGGCCTCGTTTATGCGAATCTCTGGTATTATGGCGCAGTCGCTGGATTGTGATTCCCAGGAGTCATGGAAAACCTTTGTCAATCTACTTGCAACACTTCAATGGTTAATAATATATACTTCAATTTACTGTAATGAAATAATATATAATTAACGTATACCTGGTTCTAATTGGCCTTCTTTCGTTGTAACTACTTTCAGAAATCGTTTGTTGCGACTGATCATGCGGTATTATATCCTGTTCCACATCCGTCAATTCCACCACTTCTGATACTGAACGTTTTCTCCCGCCCTCGTGCATTTCAACTGGATTTTCCACGAATTCCGTCTCATCTGTAATTTTATCATCTTTTTTTAACGAACATCGTGTGATTTAAATTTAACCCTTCGCTTACTTTTCGAGGCTTTACTTTTTGCTGATCTTTTGGAGAGAGCTGGTAGCATTTTTTTCCACTTTACAAAAGACGAGTCGGTCAATTCTTCTCTTCTCTTGACTATCTTGAATAGTTTGCGCCGTTCCTCTGTGCGCTCGTGTCTTAATTGTATCTGAAAGACGATAATAATTGATAAACAACTGATTTTTCTAACGTCAAATGAATTCATTCCTTCGTTTTATCACCTTTAAATCGTTATTAGCCTCTCTCAAAGAGCCAGTAAGCGAAACCATGTAATAAATGATGAGAATCATCAGGACAATTAGTGGGATCACTATACCTGGTGAAGCAATGTAATCAAGACACCTAAAAGTAATCACACAACAAAAAGATTCGGATAAAAAATATTTAACAATTTCTAAGATGTTACGATGTTGACGAATAACGTTACTTACCTTTGAATTGGCTCAGGAAGAGAATGCGTGAGTTGCTCCGTCGCCAGATGATAAATTTTCTTGTAACCTGAGAATGGACCACAGTGCCAAGATGGTTCTACCCAGACTATGGCATAGCCAACAGGTAGAACACACAGAAGTAACATTGTCAACAACAAAGCGAAGTAAAAATTGTTGGACCTACAAGAATAATAATACTCAATATAAAATTAAAGTTGTACAAAATGGAATTAAAATAGACTAAAACTTTTCAATTACCTAGACGCTCGAAAAATGACTTCATGAGGCACGTTGCAAGTAAGAACAGCCCAGGATCTTAAATACATCAGGATACCAAGTTTCAGTAGATTCAACGCTGTCAATCCAGGACTGAAGAACATACCCATCCAAATCATTCCCTGATTGTTCACCAAATGAAGAATATTCTCGGCTATTTTGAAGTCACCGTATTGAGGGAATTGCTTCTCGAGATCCCAACACCAACAGCTGTTCATAAAACGCACGAAAAGCGCGCGGAAGAAGTCTAAACCGAGCGTGAACAGTGTGATGAGTACCTGAAATTACGAATAAAGAAGTATACAGAGTGTCTCGCTTATAATGAACGTCCACGCTATTACTACTGCTATAGAAAGTAAGACAGAACGACATTTGGTAATGATAAAAAAAGTTTCCCCAATTTTTTTGTTCCATACTGAAGTAATCATGATCTTGAAGTAACCTCGAATAGAAAAAAAAATGTATTAAAAGTAAAACAATGTAAGAGTAATGGAACAAGAGAGAAGTAAGTGTGTTAATATACAAAAAAGTGTCAATGATCTTGGAATAATCTTGAGGGATTTTTTTTATTATAAACATCTTTGATCATTCTCTCTTTCGCTAGTAGCGTAAATAATTTACATTCTTATCGTAGATGGGACATCCTGTACATTGAAACGAAGGAAAATGTTAAAAAATAAATTTACCAAATCCATGACGGTGAGTTTAGCAAGTTCCTGGCCAAACATCGTCTCCCAGCACAAACTACGAAGCTTTTTCCGAGTTTTTAAGTCTAACAATTTCAACGAAGAAGCTGTGAAAAAAATGAAAACGAACGAGTAAAATTTTTAATACTAACGATCGATTTCCTTTTCAATTAGATAAATGTGTAAATGATACTTCACCTGTACTTGTATCTTGAGTAATTGTCGTGCAAATCTTCTCGAAACACTTCACCGTATAATCTTTGTCAGCCAGAGGAATCACGCTTTCGTGTAACGGCGTCGAAGAAGAACTATCAATGGTGGACATCTTGTCGGTAATTTCTATGCTAGATTCTTCCGTGAATATAGTAGTGATTATTGTCGATTCGGTGCTTGTATTTAACGTTGTAATCATCGAATATTCATCCAACGTGCTCATGTCTGTAGATGTGGTGTTTACGATGAAAGAAGTTGCGTTGAATTCTTCATTTATGGTGTTCTCAGTGGTGTCTGTACTTGTGTCGTTATTTGTCTCCTCTGTTGTCTCATCGTAAACCGTGGAATCGTTGAAGAAAACGCTCGTCACAGAGGTACCGTTCATTTCTTCATTTAAATCAGAAAAAATAGTTTCAGTGAAATTCTCATCAATGGTAAAAATAGTACTCGTGTCAAATGTGTCGTTTCTTTCAAGCACTTCCGTTGTAGAATGAATTTCTTCAGTTGTATTTTCGACAGGAAAGAACAATGTTTCGTTGAATTCATTTGTATTCATTTCGTCGTAATTGTTATACGTGTAATCCAGAGAATAGTCGCCGACATTGTATATCTCTTCCAACGATTTTTCATCGAGTATCGGATTCAAGAATAAGTTTTCAGGCATCAGCGATAACGTGGACAATGCTAAATTAACGAAACAAAGAATACTAAAGAGACTGTTGAACTACTAAAGGCTGTTGAACATGATAAAACATACTTGTTTCAGGAGTTTCACTTTTATGCTGCACTCCAGTGACATTACTCGCCAGAATCAGACTCAGAGACGCCAAAGTTACGAACTTTTGCGATTTCTTCATATCGTCGTTGCATTCGATAGACTTGTAAGTGCAATTTATCGTCGTTGGTTGAAGCTCCATAAAATCTTCCTTCTGCAACATTACAATATTGGACCGATACTTCGTTTAACGTGTTTCGTGGCGATTCGTCGTGAAACGAAAACGCTACTGCTCTGCTCGCGAGAATTGTACCGAGCGGACCCGATTTTTACAATTTAACCGAGCACTGCTGTTCATTTGATATTTCGACGAATATACCATTCACCTACCATTGAATTGATCTTCTCGAACAACGCGAATATCAGTGAATAGAGGTTCAACAAATTCAGGACCATTATTCTGCAATAAACCGGAGGAAAGTTTGATAATACCTTCGAGTGATCAGCGTACAGAAAGTGGCGAGTTTTACGAGCTCACCGTGCAAGCTGTATACGCAGTTGTTTCCTGGGATGATAGCTTTCGAGCAAACCCAATATCTCGAAGAATACTGGGAACAGGTACGTGATCAAGGTCATCACGACCGAAATTTCATTTTGACGCCACCAATCGTTCTGTTCGAATTCCTTGGGGCTGCGTGCGACTACTTTTACCACAGCGTACGCCGATAATGCCAGTAACGAAATTACAGACGTGTTTACGAAGATCCTCATCGATATTATCTTCCAACTGTGATTTTGTTAAGTATGAAAATTGTGCAATAAGGTAACAGGAATATACAGAGGTGTATGAAAATTTAACAATCTCGTAAAAGTGAAAATAAAACGCTGCAACGGAAAGGAAAGATATTCTTTTTCAGTTTAAAAAATTATTTCTTTCTCAATTTTTAAAGTTTTAAACTTAATAATATACGCGTGTATTGAACTGTAGAAGTTTTTGGAAAAACGAGAATAAATATTGCTAAGTGAAATGTAATAATTTTAGAAAAATTTTTGGATAGATAAAATTCAAATGAGAATTTTCTTCAAACAATCTCACATTTTATCGTCTTTTTCCCTTTCAGCTTCCTCCAGTAGAGCTTCCTTAAATCCAAGAACGATGCTGGCCGTTCTATTGTGAGCGGTCTCAGGATTACCAATCATAAAGTCCCATCCTGTGAATAATTTCCAAGAAAACACGCATTCGTCCTCTTTCTCCGTGAGTTTGCTCAGCCGAGAATTCTCTGCCATTCTAAGAAAATTGACAGTGTTCTATGAACAGCGCTCGAAGATTCGTGGAAATTGATATTGCTGTCTGTGAATTCATTACTTCCGTAGTATCGCGACGAAACTGTAGATGTAGACGACTAAATTGGTCACGAAGTAAGCAAGAGGCAATCTGTAACCACTTTGCGAGTCTTGGTTCGTGTACCAACCGTAGAAGAACGGGGAATACTTCAGAACTCCCTCGAATTCCCACAGAGTTAATAGGTGTTTCGATTTGATCTTCTCTTCTCTTAGCATAATCTTCCGTTCTCCAGCTGCTGTCGGGTCAGCGGTGAGCATCTGTTGTAGAAGAAAAAAGCAACAAATTGGCAAATAAGAAACCACGGGCAACCACTTTTACGTGGAATTAACGAGAAAAAATTTTAAATTAATAATCATAACTTTGATGAAAGATCGACAATTTTTTATAATTCAATCTTGCAGCCAAAAAATCTGAAAAAATTCTTAGACATGCATCTCACTGGTTGTAGCATACCTAATTTTTTTCATAACGTTTCATGTGATAGAACAAAAGAAATTGAGCTTAAATTGCAAATAACGTTTCGGTTTGTAAATACTTTACTGTTACCTTGATAAAAATTCTAGGAAGATAGTTACTCAGTCTGAAAATTGATCATACCTCTGGAATTGCCACAAAAGTGGTAAGAATAGCAGCGACGACGAGATTAATCCAAAACAGCCATCGAAGAAAAGTGAAGTAAGAAGCCACAGCAGAGCCGAAGTGAGATTCAATCTCCTTTATACGAAATTCCCATGGAACCAGCCATGTTTGAAGGTTCACCATTTCCCTCCGACAGTATTGCCATTTCTACTTCATAAGATACTATCAATACACCGTATATAATATGTTCATAACCATACCAAAATTTTTCTTCAGTAATTACTTTCGCGATGAAAAGCGAGACCCTCGCAATGGCGTCTTTGGTGCTTCGAGTTTGAGCCAATCTCTCCTGAAGAACACCTTCATGCCTCCTAACGTATGATTTCGCCTGCCCTACCAATTTAATCTTCCTACGAAGTGGCCAAGGTTGTTGCTTCACACCGCTCAACACTTCCTTGTGCAGCTTCAACTTCTCGAATATCTGCTCCTGACTTCCGCTTTCATCTACGGAGATTGCGGTCCTGTGCACATTTTTTCGAAACGCAATTTCAATTTTCCTCCGTGTCAATCATTAGAAACACCTGATTTTTATTTTTAATTTTACTCAATTTTTAATTTCTCTCTCTACAATTTCTTTAATTTTTTCTTTAATTCCGTTTTTGTCAACGAACTCTGGAGTTTATTGATTCGCAGAAAACAAATGAAATAAGTTGGAAAGTTGGAAAGAACGTTTTATATACTGCATAAATGTTTCCGAATGGTAGAGATAGATTCTTTAATTTTTGAGATATTGACTCTCAAATATTAGGGGAAAAAAATCGAAATAATCTCTATTATTTTTGCAGTGTGACATTGGAGTTTGTGAAAAAAGACACACAATCAATTTGCACATCTGACAAGAGTGAAGAAAATTACAAAAAGGGTTAATTTAGTGAGAAGAAGATATACTGACTCTCCAGAGCTAATAGTGTAAACGGAAGATCGTCGGCGAAGGTTTGCTTCAGCTTCGACGCTGAAAGGCGAGGACGGACGACGCTTCCGTCTACTTTGTCGTCGACCGGAACTCCGTCGTTGCATGATCTCGCACGCTGAAGCGGAGTATTCATCTTCGTCGCCTTCCTCTTCTGAAACTCCACACAAATTTCACTCTTAACTCTGCAAAATGAACCTCTACGAAGATTTATCAAAAACACTCCGGTATTTTTTTAGAAATATTAAAAAAACGTGATATAAAAAAAAGATACTTAAAAGTAGATTCATTTATGATTTTATACTAATTTTTCGAGTAAGCTAACAGAACGCGTATTTAATTGATAATTCGTTCGATTTACAGATACAAACCAGCTATGGATATTCTCTGCATGTCGTTGGGATTCCCCTCGTGTTTCTTCACTTTGTTTAAACAATTCTCCTCCCTCTGATTGGCCTGAACGTCGTCCTGGTTGTTCGCGAAGCTAACTGACAGTCGGTCGAACGACGGCTGCGGAGAAGAAGGTTCCACCTACGACAGAAGGCAAAAGCAAGCAGCAATTAGTTGCATGAATCTTGGCCGTAAATCATCTATCGTCACGCTACACGTGCAACGTATGTGCGCAGGAGCGATTGAGCATCGAATGATAACATTGAACTGGATTTTAGAACTGCAGTTTCTACTTAATTCTACATCCCTGCAACGAGGTTTGTCTTTAATCAAGCTTCTCGTTAGATGAAGTGACTAATTTTGTCAGAAGAAAGAAACTGACATTTTACTTTAGTAAATGGAAAGGTTAAAGTGAAGATTAGATAAGAATTATGAAACTTTTTTATATAAACAAAGAGTGACTATTAGTTAAAGGAAAGAAACTAATATTTAATCTTTGTAAAAGGAAAAGTTTTAAATATGGAAAAGTATAAAATAAAAATTATGAAATTCTTTTATATGAAAAGTTTGCCTCTGTAATACAGGAGAGACGCGAAAAGAAAGTAAAATTTGTCTGTGTGAAATAAAGAAAGATGTCAAATTTAAGAAAATTATAGGCAAATATTGGATGAAGATTATGAAAGATTTTTGTATAAAAGTTGCAGAATTAGCGACTTGCCTCTGTAACACAGGAAAAGAATTATTCTTCAAATATGGAAGAATTGAAAATAGATAAAAGTGGTGAAACTTTGTTATAAGAGCTGAAAGAGGACACTGATTGAGTTGAAAGACAGACGGAAGTGAACACTGATGAACTAGAGTCGATGGGTTTCGAAGGCACTGACATCGTGTCGATAGGAGACAACCTGGTCATCCTCTGGTCTCGAACCGCGCCTGTATCGAACTCTATAAGTCCATTTTAATGTCTGTTCAACTCGATAACAGGGATGTCGTGTTTCTGTCCGCCACACAAATCCACGAAATCACGGAAAGTCATATATTAGGGGCAAGTAGATACTTCGTTTAATGGTCAGACAGCTTTGTTACGTCTGTATTGTGTAATTTACACGACAGAACAAATCCTTGTCAATTTTTTCATTCATCTTCGTGAACAATGAAAAAATAACATTTAAACAATTCTTATTAATTCTTAAAATTCTACTTTTAAAAAAAAAAGTAGATTATTATATTTTAAACCGCGATAAACAATGATCTATGACACGTGTCTGACGCAGTGTCAATATGGGTGATCGAGAGGTTCGAGGTCGCATGCGACGCGCCGCACCTTGAACACCCATCGTGCCCACGTACATCTCACATTCTTCACGTGACCCCACCCTTCTCTTCCCACATAGTCATTTTTCTCTCAGACTCTCGTGACGCGTCGCACGCGAGATCTAGAAACTCACGAAAATCATCCACTCGTTTTTTTTCGTGTATCGTTCACCCTTGAGGAACTTGGCATGAGATTTGTGACAAGTCACGAAACGCAACGCTTATCGTTGTCGTTCATTTTTATGGCACACCTTCATAAAAGTGAATTACCTCTCCAAAGAGGGGACAGTCCTTAATCAAATCCTTAGTAATGAATTATATGTTATTTTTTGCCTAGACGAAATGAAATTTGAATTTGAATACGATGCACTTTCGATTTCGTGAATTCGAATTTGGCGTCAATAATTGTTCTTCTGTTGTGTTATTTATTATTGTGTTGATGTTTTACTTTAAATATTGTGTATTATAGTATTGCATGTTGAAGTGTATTATATTTATTGTAATCGTATTAATTTGATTTAATAAGAGGTTATGTTGAGTCTGGTGGTGAGATTGGTTCTAATGTGCATATGATTAGCGTAGTCCTTTCTGAAATCGGTGGTGAGAAAGTTGTAGTCACAAGAGTTAGTGATTAAAGTGATCTTTATTGTGGAAGTAGGTGTCTAGAAATTTCAATTTTGCAAAAATAATTTGTTAATTAACGACAGGTATCGGCCGTGTTATTAGTCGTTAATAAATTATCTGGCAAAATATCGAAGTCGATAACAATTTTTGCTTCTCACGCGACGTCAGGTTTTGCCGATACATTTGCTGATTAAACGAGTGCAAATAACACAAAAGAAACGTTAACAGAATGCGATAATTAATCTCTTTCAAGTTGCATATAATAATTTACTTTTTCAAACTTTATTTTTTGTGTTATCGGAATAAAAAGTATTGCTTTTCACTTTGATAAGAAGTGAAAGTAATTTTTTACTTGTTTGAGAACCAAATACTTTTTATTAAAAGATTGATCGATCGTTACCTGTTGAGGAGATTGTAACAGTGGTGACATCACTTGATTTCGAGATCGAGACGCGTCGTTCGATTTTAAAATTCCAGAAATTTGTTCCGCGAACTTCTGTTTCACACCTTCTTCCATTTTCCTTACTGCGATAAAGAATTGTTTTATAAATTTGTTATCCTCTACATTAATCAATTGCCGGATATAAAAAGAAACTTTAATCTTCCTTACCGGAAGAGAATTACCTTATCCGGAAATTGCAGAGAAATTACTTTTTCTACCTTTTTAATCTCCGTGCAACCGATAAATGTCACTATTTAAATTGCATTTAAATCACTTTTCTTTAAAAAGCATTTTCCACTGTTTCTACATTTAAAAAATTGTAATTATATATTTTATTCTGTTTAACGTAATACAGATGCCTTAGAAAAGCTAAATTGTTCTGCTCTTTTCACGGTCTACCGGTATACTAGTTACCACGAAGTCAGAAAGCTACATCATTTTTAGAATAATGAATTACGTATATCACAGACGAGATACAGGATACACATAACACATATGTATATCGTATGCTACACCTTATGGGACTTTGCGTCCAACGTTCTGAAATACCGATTGTGTAAAAAACAAGAGATTTTGTTGTGCCCTCTACGATATAGAGCGGTGAATATAAGAATTATATACAATCCAACTATCGAAGATGGTAAAGTGGATAGATATAAAAGATTTCCTGTGTTAATGCTGTAAAACCATACTGATATATTATAACCATTTGTAAAATATATTTTGTACATTTATCTTACAATAAATAATTGATTTTTTGATAAATAATTATATTTCCTCTTGTTTCCTGATGTTCAAGTCCTTTCCTTGATTCCTGTGGTGTCCTGGAAGGACCATCTACAATTCACACAAAAAAAACATTAATTTTCAAATGTTAAATAAAAGTTATAAACAATTTCTAAGTAATCTACTGTATGCAATTGTTAATTTAATGCGAATTTAATAAAGTAAGTTGGTTTATTAAGTTAAATTATGTAACAAATTCATTTAAATCTTTCAATACTTATAAACAATCATCTAAATTGTTACTTAAAAGGAAACATTAATTATTCTGTAATTACAGTAGTTGAAAATAAACCAGAAATTTTATTTTACTGTTTACATCATTAGTATTGTGAAATCCTCTAAAAATTTATTATAAATATCAATTAAATACAATATGCATGGCGAGAAGAGCAATAGCGAAAAGAAACAATGAAACGAATAGCGGTAGATAAGGATAGCACTAGAGAAATGAGTTAGATAAGGAAAGATATAGGGACAGACAAGGACAGAAAATTTGAAGCGTGACACTAACGCCATCTTGTGTTTGGTGCCGAGAACTACAATTTTTTAACAGGAACACATCTTGTAAACAGAGGTATTAGACAAGGAAAGCACTAGTGTGCGAGAAGGATAAGGAGAGAACGTTTCCTATTGGCCAGCGGGCCGCCATGCTTCACCAACCAGGCCCCAAATAAAGTCGACCAGGGAAAAATCATTAATAACTCATTATTTACAATGATTTTGTGAACTTTTAGAATTGAAGAATGTAGTGCGGACCTTCAGCAACTTTCACATATAGATTTCAATGCACTAGACCCTTTCAATAATAAGTTATTAATGATTTTAGTACGAGATGTCGGAAACGATACCGCATACCTTTACGGTTTTTCAATAATTTCATAGCTTTGTACGAACAAATTATGCACTTTCATAGATGCGTTCGAAAGGCTATTCCTTTAGCTAGTTTCTCGTTTAATTTTCGTTAACATATTCGATGTAATTTGCGAGATATTCAACATTATTTGGGTAAGTATTCCACTCGTCTCATTCAAGCAAAACACTTTTCTGTCGATTTAGTGGAATATAATGGAATCGCACGATTAATTTTGTACTTTCAAGATTGCAGAATATAGCACGGACTTTCCTTTATATTCTCCAATAATTTTCGCGTGAGTATGTAATGCTGTTTATTAAATATTAGCAATTGTTTATAACAGTTGAGTATACTCGAGTACGATGAATTGGGAACTCTCCCATATAATGTTTAATAACTCTTAAAACTAAACCGAATATGTTAATAAGAATTATATGAGAATGTAGCTAATGGAGTTAGCTTTCCGATGTACTCAGTTAGTTGTATGAGAATTTAGTATAAAGCTATGAAAGTATTGAAAACCCGTAATGGTATACGGTATCGTTTCCGACATTCCGTACTAAAATTATTAGTAACTAATTATTGAATGGGTCTAGTGCATTGAAATCTATATGTGAAAGTTGCTGGAGGTCCACACTTCATTCTTCAATTCTAAAAGTTCACAAAATCATGGTCATTATTGAGTTATTAATGAGTTTCCCCTGGCCGACTTTATTTAGGGCCTGATAGGTGGAATATGGCGGCCCGCGGACCAATAGGAAACGTTCTCTCTCTTTCCTTCTCGCACACTAGTGCTTTCCTTGTCTAATACCTCTGTTTATATTCTGTATTCCTATTGAAAAGTCGTAGTTCGCGTCACCTGACGCGAGATGGCATTAGTTTCACTTTTCAAATTTTCTGTCCTTGTCTAACTCGTTTCTCTAATGCTATCCTTGTACTTTAATGCTATCCTTGTTTATCCATATTTTTTTCCTTGTCTAACTCGTTTTTCTAGTACTATCCTTATCTATCGCTATTCGTTTCCTTGTCTCTCTTCGCTACTACTATGCTCGTCATTACAATTATATTTTAAAACAGCTTAATTTATTAGTTTTGCATTGAATTAATAATTGCATGCAGTGGACTAATTAGAAATTGTTTATAACTTTTATTTAACATTTGAAAATTAATGCTCTTTTTGTGTGAATTATAGATGGATATTCAGGACACCATAGAAATCAAGGTAAGAACTTGAACATCAGGAAACATGAGGAAATACAATTATTTATCAAAAAATCAAATATTTATTGTAAGATAACTGTACAAAATGTATTTTACAAAAGATTATAATATTACCGGTGTTATTTTAGAGCATTTTACAGTCTATTCATTTCTCCCTTACACACCACACCCATTTCCTTTGTAAAACACTCATTCTTTAAACAATATTCCATTACAAAATTAAACAGACTATTTAAATTCGTATATCGTTAAGAACGCGAACTGATCGAAAAAATCCAAAATATTCCAAAATTGAACCTAATGTATATATTATAGTATAGCATTCTATATTTCACGTACGAGTATATGGTATTCTGTCCTACACCTTATGTGTAATTTCATAATTACGTTTAGCTCTAATTTCAACCAGTACTAATGCCGTAATCTTATTCTATGCTGAATCGGTAACGTTGAAAGCGACATGAAAATGATAAGGGCACTCTCAGCCCTCCTGACATAGACAAAAATATGCATTAGGTGATAGGTCTCTTCTGAACCGCGTTTGTGGTAGTGTAATTAGTTTATGGATGTTGATAGACGGCAACACGCATTCAGTTGCACTCCATTAGTAATGGCGGGCATACTGGGAACATGAAGGATGATTACTTATGGAAATTGTAAATGAATCTTTACTGCGGGACTTAATTAAATGCATTGATTTTCACAGAGCATTTTATTCACTGGCCATTGCATTTATTAAACGTACTTTCATGAATTTTAACAGTCTCACAATTTTATTACCCAATTATTATAGTCTTAATTTATTTTATGTGTAATTTCATCATGTCATCGCTACGAGGAAATATATATTCTTCTCTAAATTCAGTGTACAGATTTGTCTTTTCTCTTTTTACATTTATTTTAACCTCCCTGTTCGAACGTATAGATGCTATAATGAAATTACATAAGATACAAAAGAGAAAGTTTAAAAGAATTTAACACCAGTCTAAGTCTGCATATCTTTCTATTTTTACAACACAGCGTTTCAATTGTGTAAAATGAAGTTTAATAATATGTACAAGAACGACACCTTATGTACACTTATTTCTCACACGCTGATCACAAATTCGTTTGCTCGCTTATTGAAAATAAATTCTCTCAGAAGCTCTACACCATTGGCACGGCTCTGTTGCCAGTCTAAAAGGAAAACTAAAGTTATATACTTCCCACTATCATTAATCTTAGTTTATCAATCATCCACTTGACCTTATCATTCAATCTCACGATGCAAGGGAAGATTACAAACGACTATTTGTAACCATCTCTGTCCTATGTTACATCAAAAAGACTAACGTTCCGTTTCCTTTGAACACTCTGTTGCGTTTACATATGTCACTCAGTCGTTAATCTCAACAATAATTCAACTCTGGTAGAATTTCTGCGTATGAACAACACCTTTGATATATTTAAAAGCAGAAAAAAGTGTAGTACCTTTAAAAAGGAACTCATTGATAATTTATTCCAAAGATTAAGAGAGTGGCTTTAAAGAGTTAATTAATTTTAGTAGTCAATTAACACCAGATTTTTAAAATAAGAAAGAACTCCCAAAAAAGTCATTCTAGCCAAGGGATGTGATATGTTCAAGATGTTCAATTCTTCAGAAAGTACAATAGGAAAAACTCCTCCATCATTTGGTTGTGTGCCTCGCCCAGGTAGTCCGCTGCACCTCGGACATCAGATCGTTTTTCGGTGGCAAACGTGCGCTGGTCGTGCGAGATGGCGGTGGTCCGGGAGTCCTCAAAATGGTGGCTAGGTTCTTCTGGACCTGCGGTGAGCACTTCTTGCTTGGCCCCTGGCAGTTCAGTTTCTCTTTGACTGGCGCCTGTTTCGTCGTTGTTACCTCTGAACGTTTACCCTGAGGCGGAGGATCCAGCACGATTGGTGGTATTTCATCATGCAGATTGATTCGTTCCTGCTTACCCTTTGTCTCCTGGGCCATGTGACAAGCGTTCCTGTCGCCTGTACAGGGCAAGGGTTTTATGAACGTGGGTTTGGACTCTGTGCCCTCCATATTTCCTATATAGTTGTCTAGCTTGTGTGTCATTATCGGTGACGAAGAGAAACTGTTTGGCTGGGAGACCTTTAGTGACATGGAACTTGGAGATAATTGAGCTGAGTTCTGAAAATTTTGTACACATTGTACTTTGTTGGAATAAATGTGAATTGTATCAGCTATCGAAGATATCGTGATTTACTTACAGATGGTCTACTGCTAGGAGGTAGAAGGAGATTGGGACCCATTGCATAAGGGGAAGGTGTGTTGTATGGTGACCTTTGAGGCTGATACGGACTTATGTTGTGCAACCTTTCTAGAAGTTGTGTTTGAAACTGCAACTGATCAGCTGTGGTGCTGTTCCCTTGGATTCCCATTACATTCAGGTTCCCAGGGTACAGGGAGTCTGGTGGATATGAGCAATATGGAGATGGTGGGTCCAGTTCCCATGGTGAATTTTGTCCCCCCGTTCGTTGGCACTGTTTATAAAATGATGGTATTAAAATATTGTTTCACGGATTACATGAAAATACAATAACTAAAAACATCAATGTTTATTGTGATAAAAAGTTACTTATTTTTTCAGAAGAATTTTCTTTAACTTTAATGAAAGTAAAATTTTGAATCTTGAAATTCTACTACCTGAAATTGCACATATATTTTTTTTTAATTCTAGTGCATGCTGTGTAAACATTCAAAATTGGCAACATTACCTAGCATTTGTTGGTAGCACAAAGTCCAAAGTCCCGTGCGAAGACCTGTTACATAACAGCGTCACACCGGCGCTTAGCACGATTATTGGATTAGCGATTTAGCTTTAATGTCAGCATTAAATTGCTATCTTCCTGTGGAGCAATTTAGGGCGCAACGCGTCGCTCATAAGCGATACTGTTTTCGCGCGTTTCTAACTCTATCCGCTCATACAGTTTCCTTGAAAGGATTAAAGTGATCCTTTTATGAAATCTGTTTTCAAGCTCGTCACATTTAACATACTTTTCTCCATAAATAACGATAAACAGGATTGAAGGCTTCGATTATATAAGATTTAGCAGTTAGTATTCATAAATATAAGGCACCTTAGCGTTTAAACTCCATTGGATTACAATTTGAGCAATTTTTGCTTAGGTTAATTAAACTATAAATTGAGATTCCTCGAGGTGACGACTATCCATTCAGAAACAGAAACATTATTAGCATTTCCAAATGGATACGAGCCACTTAAGTGCAAATATTTTGATTACACTAAAACATAAGCGCGTAAAACACTGTTTCATGGTGATACAATCATTAATCGACATGCAAAGAAATCAGAACATCTTTCAGAGCATACGTTTAGTTAAGTCTTATCTGCAAACAAAACAAGGGAACGCAATAATATTTATCAAAGTGATTTTAAAATACAACAAAAAAACAACATACACAATAAAAACGCAATCGCGTTACATTTTGTTCCATCAGATGACAGGTGCAAAACATAAAAGTGTCTTTGTGAATCACGTTTTATTAAGAAGTTTATAAAAAAAAAACAAAAAAAAAAACAAAATGCGTCGGTACAAAAGGCGTTACGGTATAAAAAGGAAAAGAGGGGAAACAGGGACAGTATAAAATACAGTGTTGTTAATCGGAATGCAACGTTTGCAGGCATATACGGCTTGCTGGCTGTTGAACACTCGTGTCATGGTATTCGGTAGAGCGTTACCTGGCCGAGGTTCGACAGGTCGGGAAGAGTGGTAGTCTGTTGCATCGTCGCCGAGCCAGGTATTTGAGACTGTGAGGTCACATGGCCACTCGAGATCCGTTCTTGTTCTCGAAGATGGCCAACCAATGCACCAATGTGTTCCAGTAGCTCCTTGTTTTGCATCAGCAACTGGTGTGTCCTGGCCTACAATAACAACAGAAGATAGAACATAACGAGCATCTAATATCAGTTCTGTCTTGATATCTCTTTGAACTTGTAAGTATTTAATTTAGTCTTGATTGATACTTGCTGATTGATACTGGTATTTGGTTGGTATCTCATACTGACATTTATCAAGTTCGCAAATACTGACTAGTGCCTATTAGTATCTACTAGTATGAACCAGTATCTCCATCATCTTACGTTAACATCAGTGTCGAGTAACATTTGAAAAAATTGCAATACATAAAAGTGAAGCTTTTTTCAATGATGCTTTTGAAGCAGCCTTTACATATTATCGTCTGACACGATCGACAGGTATCGTACGAACTAGTATCGCGTGTCACTCACTTGAGCTTCAACGCGAGCTGCCGTTTCAGCCGCAAGCTGATCCTGAAGCAGTCGCGCATGGGCAACGGCGGCTCTGGTCTGTTGGCTCTGTTGCTCTAATCGCTCCCGTAACAGTTGAATCTCGTGCTTCAGAGCGGTTAATTCGCCTCCAACCAGTAACCCTCCGCAATCGGAGGTCAGCGTGCCCTGTAGATATTGATCGTTAATCATCCACAAAACTTATCTGTTATATTATTAAGATGTTATAGGAGAGAATTTTGAAATTACATTTATCGAATTCATCGTCGATCTTACCGATGGCGATTGTCTAATCGGCGAGGTAGACGCTGTGGTCGCCGGGACCTCGTGCGACCTGAGAAGACATGGAACAGTTGTTTGTTCCGGCACCGAGTCTTCTGGATCACCTATCAGCGATATATCTACAAATAAGGAATAAAAGGTAGATAAGAATGAGAAGTATCGTATAAATGTTCAGTATCGTTAACATAACAATAAGTGTAAGATTAACGGTGGAAAGTAACATCTGTTACACAATATGATACGGATTGAAAGAATTTAATGGGACAAAAAACGAGTGGTCTTTATGGTCGAACAGAAGTTGAAATATTAAACCTTTATGCACAGAAGACGGTGATGGCTGCGACTGCTGCTCATTCGGTATTTCGTCTTGGTCCTCGTAAACGTCACGATGATTCTCACCGTGCTCTCTCTCCCTCTCTTTTTCCCC
>NW_017100321.1:284046-289207 GCF_001263275.1 Habropoda laboriosa | reverse complement strand
ACCTCGAAAGCCTGTCCTACCGTTCTGACCACCCTCATCGCTTGACTCTAACGAAATCCAACTTTTTCAATTGAACGTACCAGTAAGTACAATATGTAGAGGTGACGACGGGTGTAATTGTGGTACGGCATGCAAAAAGTGGGGTGATATTTTTGTGTGTGAAATGAAAGCATCAAACTTCAAGTACCGGAAGATGTTAAAGCTCGACTTCATCAAATTTGAATTTTTGAATTTTCCAAATTTCAATTTTTTGAATTTTCCAAATTTCAATTTTCCAATTTTCTGAATTTTCCAATTTTCTACATTTCGAATTTTCCAATTTTCCAAACTGAAAACTTGCGAATTTGTTAATTTCCAAATAGCTGATCTACAAACGCTCGTGAATTTCTGTTTTCCAATTTCCTGGCGTCCCACTTCAAGCCTCCAAACACAAACCTA
The DNA here is from genome assembly GCF_001263275.1 of Habropoda laboriosa. Lineage (NCBI taxonomy): Eukaryota > Metazoa > Arthropoda > Insecta > Hymenoptera > Apidae > Habropoda > Habropoda laboriosa. Next base: position 288,769 of record NW_017100321.1, on the reverse strand, counting down.
GCGCGTTTCGAACTTCAAACGGTCCAAGTCTAAACTTGAAACAGAAACAGAAACCACCTGAACTCCGCTATTTCCATCACAAAACTGGATACAATTTCAACACTCGAACATGCTTTATAATCCTAAACAAAGTGTAACACCAACTCTACTTACATAAAAACCAATCTACACAAAAAAAAAATCTAAAGATTCCGTAAATAGCGGTCAGGACGTTCTATAATTTATTCCGTCGCGACGCGTTCTCCCTCCGTCCACGACATCCCGTAGCTCTTTTTTTTTCGCGTGTCAGCCACAGGAGCGGGACACCTTACCCCATAAACGGCGTTATTCGCAAGCGTACACCTTTACCTCGAGCTCCTCGAGGTCATCGTTCTCCTCCTCGAAGGGGTTCTCATCGAAGCTGAAATCGACGCTAGGCGTCGAACGTGCCAGCTGCAAGGGTGGCGGTTTCCACTTTCCAAAGGGTTTCTTCAACTTCAGGTAGTTGAATATTTCAGGCTCTTTGAACGACAGTTTCTTCCTTGGCTTCGGTGTGGTCTCCACGCCGGAAGGACTGACCGGACCGGAACTAGGCGACACTGCCGCATCTGAGTTCGTTTGCTTCGTCGTCGAGTTCTTCAGCATGGCTGGTACGTGTTGTGCTTTTATGATTACGATCGGTTTATTTTATGTATTACTACACTGTTACTTTTTCTTTTATACGGGACACACTGTACACGTTTATCATGTTGGACGTTTTTATTATGTTTATTTAATGTTCATGGGAAATTCACTCGTGTCCCATGTTCCATGTTACGTGTGATTTCTTTTGCGCTCTTATCTCTTATTGGATTGGTCTGTAGAATTGTGCTTAATGATTGTTCGATTGGTGCAGGTATAATGGTGATGATGTTTTGCTGTCTAAGCATGACATGATTTTAGATGTTTCATAAATATTACTTTAATATCGGTTTTGCTATTGTGCGTTTAAAAGATATAAGAAAGAAATGCAATCTGAAAATTGCTCGTGTATGTAGACTTTTAGAATAGCAATTTAACATATTTTTTGTATATTCATTTATTTATTATTCTAAATTTATTCGTAACTATGTGTATATCTAATACATCTCGAGTATATTTCTATACAGAAAATTGATAATTTCCATTTGCAATTTAAATTCATGTTTCCCCATTGAAAATTCACGTACATAACCTAAATTCGTATTTCCAATTCATAGCTTCATCACCAAAATTCGTGATATTAGTTCCAAATATACACACTTTGTCTAAATTCATAGCTTCGATTCATAATTCAATTTCCTGATTTAAATTCATCTCAACATGCGCCAAATTCTTCGAAACATTTACTACCCCACCAAAATACACACAAACTCGTACACGCGACTATTCACCGTGAAAAGGTTCGTTTTCAATTTTGCCCAACCGATCTAACCGTCAATACCGTTACAACACTCAGCGCTACCTAAACTGTGAAAAGCGAAACGAGAACAGTTTGCTGGAATAACAGCGAATCTCGCAGCGTGATAAACGTGGTTACGCGCGAGTCGACTAACGAAATTTATTTCGACTATACTCGCGACGCCGAAGAATCGATATTTACGCGTCTCACGGCGTTCCCGGTCGATTCCAATTATAAACAGCCGGCAGGCCGCGTGGACTCGACCACTGGCGAGCGTCCCGATAAATCTCGACGTTGCTTTCAAAACTATTACGGATCCACGTCGTTAACTGAGCTTACGCTAGAGTTTATTTGCTCCCGGCTGTGTACGAGAGCGGGTGACGACGCAAGCCGTATACGCAACACGCTCGAAGAATTAACTTTAACCTGTAAATCTTCATCCATCGTCTCTGCTCAAGTGTTACTTCACTGTTATCGTAGGAGCACAGAATTACTTCAATGTACTTTTCGTTACGTTTTAGAACTGTTTTTCTTCTTTTAGAAACAGGTTAGGTTAGGTTAAGCGAAGTGAGTACTCGAGGAATGTAAACATCTTTCTTACGTTTTTGGCGGGAATTTTTTATGAAGTTCCCTTCTAACCTATACGTTGTTATTCTTAAGACAAGTATTTTTAAAAGAGATTCAATTTTTGATGGAGAAATGAATCTAGTTAACGAAGTTAAAAGGAAAGACAAATATTAATGGTATTTTGCAGGTTTTATTCTAAACTTACTAGATTCTTTTTATGTTTAGATTAGACTAGCTTTTTTCCTTATCGGTAGATGGTATGAATAAAGAAGAAATATGTATGAATGAAACACACACTGCGGATACTGAGAATTTCCAGAGTCGACGCCAGGAAAAGGTATCTCTGCTTCTGTGAATGGGAATGGACGTTATGAAACCCGGAAATGGGATCAGGAAACGTACACTATCCGCGAATAGAAACAGCCTTTATGAATACCTCTTTTGAAGATGAATCTGAAACCTGACATTAACGTCGAATTATCGAACGACCAACTGATACTACTAAAAGATAAATAAAAAGTACTATATCTATAAATTGAAGAAAAACTGTTAGATAATGTTAAAAGATTAAAAAAAGAAGAAATATTTTAATTACTATTTTTGCAGAGATTACTCTTCCGGAGAGAGGCCATCAACGTCATCACGATGAATCAACATCAATGCACGGCTGTTAAATCCTCTCTGGTCATTCATAAATCTTGAACTTGACCCCAGACAACGGACATTAGTGATAACGAGCAGCTAGCGCGTCGCTTTGATTAGACGAGCGTGCGTAACGCGAGTAAACATGCTCGACGGTGATTAAGTGGCGACCTGATAACACACGTTCCTCTTGATCCAGCGCACGCGATCACGTTTAAAGACCCTTCGCGCGTATTTGCATAATTATTATCATTCAACTGCTATACTCGACCTTTATTTCCCATTTTTACTTTATCAATTCTACTCGTTTATTTTCCTCCCTTTTTCATCTGACAAATTTCTTTTTTTATCAATTTCATAATAATCAATAAATTATATTGTTAACAAATTGAAGAAATTGTTCTTTAATTTTGTTGACTGAATGATAAATGCTTAAAGTTTTGCAAAAATACTGAAATTAAATTAATATAACAAGATAGATGGTTCTTTTGAGATAGAAGGCTTAATAAGTTTTACTCCCTTTTCAGAATTAATTAGAGAATGTAACAGCAACGTTTCTGCCGATAAATTCAAAGATGTGTTAGACTAAATTGCCTATTAATCGACGATCAGAGGACCAGGGGAACGAGGTGAAACCTGTTTCGAGGATCAGTGAAATGGAACGGGAACACGTGACCTGAACTAGCTGTGATGTTTATCCCGTATACCGCTGGATCCTTTGATCTTTCTTTCAAGTTAAAAAGCAACAAAAATAGATGAAGATTCGAGAAGACCTTTCAGAATCTGTGAAAAAAATTTCATTTTATCTCTCTGGTCAAATACGCCAAATGAATGCGGATGAAGAACTTTGAGAGTGAAATGAGAATAGAAATAAAAAAGAAAAAAAAATAGAGAAAAATACTAACGACAAATAGTGATTAGTATTATACTTCAGTAAGTAGCTCTGAAAGCACCAGTCATCCAGTTACGATTCTCCAATTACCTTGATCGGTGTATTGTTTCAACGAACAGAAACAGAATCGTGAGAAATCAAAGACCTCCCTTGAAAGCTTCATTTCCTGAAAGCTCTCCACAAATATTTGCCAGCTTGGAGAATTACGATCCAACGCCGTAAGATTTTTCACGACCTCGTTACAATTAACCACCCTCGGCTGGAACGTCTGTTACGTTAACTTCGTTTCTCAGGTGAACAAACGACGAAAAAACGAAGAGCGAAGAAGAAACGGTGACTCACAGAGAATGGTCCTCGAGATAAGAAGAACGGTGAAGAAGAGTTGAACAAGCGACAAATCTTTACCAAATTGTAAAATTATGTCACATCGATCATTCGGGGATCAGCCTCGTTCATTTCTCATTTTTACGACCACTTAACGATTTCGAACGGTTTACACGGCTTCCTCGAGAAGATAGACAAGCCGACTATCGATAATTCATTTTTCTCTCACAATGAAAACGCTACCTACAACGTCTCGACAAGAACGAATCGTCTAAATCGATCTTCCTTTCAGATGAAACTCATTTTCCCTTTTTTTTTTTAGACACTCACTGAAAAGAGGACATCACTTCACCGTTAAAATTATCTTTTCCGATTACCTTAGAGTGTTACAATTTAAACGTACTTTTCTAAAAAAATTTCTCCAGGATATTTCGAAAAATTCTCTCACAGTTGACAAGATGTCTAAACTTCGAAGTATCCCCCTTCTCTTAATTCAAGTTCTGCGGACGCTGAGAAGAGTTATTCAACTTCATTCGAATGTTTTCCACGCAGAGTCTTGCTAATACAGTTCTCTTCCTTTCCCGATCAAACTTCCCCAATTCTCTCCCACACAAGTTTCCTCACCCAACCCCTCGTTCGAAATTCCTTACCTCTTCCACTCTCTTGCAACCAATCTTATCTCGGAAGCTTCCTCAACTTCTCTCATAAAACTCCTTGCACATCTATAAATATGTTATCTTAAACCAAATCCAAATCTTATTCTTCTTCAAAATTTCTCAAACGTCCACTAATTTGAATAAAATCCAATCTTCACATAATCTCTATATCGAAATAGTCACTAAAATTTACATAATTCCAGGATATCTTCGAGGAGTCTAAATTTTTACCGCACAGTTATT
>NW_017100321.1:256641-283782 GCF_001263275.1 Habropoda laboriosa | reverse complement strand
GGACTTTTTTTCACTGATTTCCCAATCTGTCTCGGGAGCGCAGCGTTCGGTTCGAGTCACGCGTAGCAAAAGGAAAGTCGCGAGACCCCGGGGCGAGAGTCGAACGCGGCCGCGTGTTCTCGAAATACTCGAAAACGACGAGTATCTCGCCACGGCGGCCAGGTGGAGCGGAACTAAGCGGCGTGTGCCTCTGGTGGATCGCAGTTCGAGCGCCGCCGGAGCAGCAGAAGCGTCGCGACGCCACAGACACACACACACACGGCAGACACAGATAGATAGACTTCGTTGGATTTTTCCTCCGGTTTATTTATAAGCGCATTAATATTCTCGGTTTCGTGCAGCTCAATGGCATTTCCGTGCCGATCCGCCGCGAAACTGTGACGAAAGCCTCGATTCTTGTCTTCGATACTGGACCACGTCAGAACTCGAGTGTAGCGTGGGCGTACGGAGATTTCTTAGCTTCTTGCAGTGTCGTAGGGAAGTATTCAAAGTTTCTCTCAGAGTTGTAATTTTCTTCTTCGAGTGGATTGTTTTTTGAAGAAATTGTTTTCTTTTCAGTGATATAGTTAATGGAGAACTTTAATTTTGGTATTTTTCTTCCTTGGAAGAGAAGTGTTTTGTAACGCATTTAGCGTAGAGCTTGAATTTTCTTCTTCTGTTAACTCTGATCTAGTTTTGAGAAAGAAAAAATATTTTTTGATATTTTAAGGGTCGAGATGTTCATGGAAATTTTTTTTCGAAGAAGCTTGAGGATGTTTTTTTTATGTTCGTATTGTTTTCATTTTATAACCTGTACAGATTTGAATTTTCTTCCTCCAGGACTATTCAGTTTCTCCTCCCACGCTGCTTTTATACAGGTACACGTGTATTACCCTCCTTAATTAACCTCCACTGTTACAAAGGAAGCCAATCAATATCTTGTTACTTCAAGCTTGTTCTCACTTAGATTCATCACCATTTTTACGTCATTCCCCTTTCCCATACTTCACATTCTTCATACATAAATTAAAAATAATTACTCTCGTGTCTCCCGTTTTTCTATTTTCCAAGCCACGTATAAAATGAATCGACTTCACACACGAATTATACCATCAGATTGATCAACACACAGTACCGATACTAAACAGCAAAAATTCCACATTTATCTCAATCTCTATGACATTCATCTGCCAATCACTTTTTCCAAAGAAACAGTAGTTTTCCAAGTTACAAATCCACTTAACCAATCCTTCTGGAAAAACCATCTTTATATTCTCCAAAAAGCAAATAACCCCCTTCAACTACAAGCATCTACAAACTGAACGACACCACAGACCCATTGTCAGAACGTGAAAAGAAAGTCCCCCTTGTAAACTCACCCAAACGTCCCCAATCACAACCACGATGCCAGCACAATCTTCCTCAATTATCTCCAGGCTGTTTCCTTTTCAACGGCAGCACAATTTTTGCATCAATTAGTCCTGTTGTTTCCTCCTGGCCCGACGCTTTTTCTTCTTCCATCCCCTGTGTCTTTCGTCACAGCTGACCGGGGTCTGTGCGTTTTCTTCGACGAGACCAAGCCACTTCTCTCCTGGCTCCTCTTCCTCCTTCCCTGCTCCTCCTCTTCAACCGTTTCGAGAGTAGAAACGAGAGAACGGGGAAGAGAGAGACTAAAGTACCGGCGGCACAAACGAGCTTTCAGAACGCGGAAAGCAACGCTTGAAATTCGCCCGTTTGCGTTCCGCTGTTCCCGTTTCGAGCATACTTCAGCCGGTAATTCGGTCGAGCGATTCACCGTTCCGCTTCCCCCTTCGTTTCGCTGACAACGAGACACGTTAACTCATTTGACGGGATTTGTTTTCGAATCGGTGATTTCCTTGGATTGGATTTGAAGGCGATTTCTGAATATAGAGGATGTTACAGAGAATGAATAGTAATATTTGTTTCTTTCTTTACTTTTTTAACTTCTTGTTCTGTGAGTGTAATATTAGACATATACGGTTTCACTTGTTTTATGCACGGATGAGACTGTTGAGAGGTTATGTTATGAAGTTTGTTGTCATAGAGCATGAATACTAGTAGTTTCTTTTTCTTTTTACTTATCTCGTGCATTAATAAGGAAAATGTGGCATATAATACTAATTGCATGCGGCACTTTCTCAGATGAATTGTTTCGTTTTCCAGGAGTGACTCGGTTCGATTTATTAACGACAGGAAAGCGTTCTTTGTGTTGAAGAATTGTTTGAAAGTTGAAGACCATTTGTTAGACGAATAAATTATCACAGGATAAAAGTTTTTCTTTCTTCTTTATATTATAATTACTTTCTTTTATCTTATTTTATACTATTTCAGCGGAAGATTACGAAATTTGCATCTCTTTCTCACTTTTATTTACGTTTTCTCGTTACGATTGTTGCAAGAACTCTTTGGACGAAAGATACAAAAGGAAGTCGAGTGATTGACAATGGTAACCAGAGGAGAAACGAGAGAAAAGTTTCCTCCAACAAAGTAACACAAAGTACACAGAGCTTAATTCATTCGCGGAATTGTTTATTTTTAGCCACAAAAACACGTCTCGCGAACGAGAGCTTAACCGGCCAGATCTAAATCACTTTTGAAACCTCAAACGTCGATGTTTATTTCCTGGACGACAAAATCGCGTTCTGTGAAACTTTACAGCGGGCCTTGAACTTTACCAAACGGCCAGACATCCTCGAACCATCGCTAAAACCAAGTTTATGTAACGAAATTCGTTTTATGTTTAACTAGCATTTGAAACATTATGCCTAAACATAAGATCACTTCAAATTGAAACGAGAAAAAGGAAATGAAATGTATTAATATTTTCAAATTATTTATTGCTATAAACAATAATTGATAATCTCTTTAAATTTATCAATATATTCGTAAAATTCCAGGTAATAATGAACAACCTTTTGAAATGTATTATACACTTCACAAATTTCAAAAAGTAATAAAAGGTTAAGCTAGACATTTCTGTAAATAACAATAAATAATCTGTTGGAATTTATTATTGCACGTACGCATTGCATTCCAAGAAATAAAATACTCAATTATGTACTCTTACAAATAGCAATAAATAACTTGGTTAAATTCATTAGTCTACATTTGGAGCTCCAAAAATCTTGAACTTTACTTTAACAAATATCTGAAAAATGTTCGGTAACAGAAAGAAAAACAATGTTCACGATATTTTTCTACGAGGAAATCACGGGGAAAGAAGAAGTCGAAGAAGTTCAGCTTACAGGAGATTCAAAAATCGTGTTCACCGCGCGAAAGTTTCGCCAGCGACACTTAGAAAAGTGGAAAAAGCTCTCGCGAGTTCTCGGTAGTCTTAATGGCAAGGAACTTTAAACATTAGCTCGGGGTACATAGGTATTTCTGCAGGGTCCTAGATGTACAACCATTCTATTTCTAGCCGGCCATTTCTGAAACTTACGAGACATTTGAAATTTTAATATCTGCTCGAGAAGCATGTGAAATGAGGGGAAAAAACGAAGAAAAATGTGTAAGAAATGAAAAGTCAACAATAATGTAACTTTAACGAAGTTAAAATTAACATTTTTAACGAAAAAAATTGTCTGTTAATTTAATTTACAAATTTATTAAAAAATATATTATTTGTCAATGAGATAATATACGTTTAATGAAACCGTAAGAAAATAATTGAGCACCGACGATTCTCCAGGAATAATAATTCTCCGCTGTTTGATTTAAAATACGCGCCACTGGTATTCAAAATATTTTGAGACGATAATTTACGCGCCAGCGGCGAGGATCGACAGATCGAACGAGATTCGTTGCCGCGGGAGAAATATTTTTAAAACGGCTTATTACCGGTACGCTCCTGTAAACCAACGCTGTATAAGTTAAAATTAACGCCTTGACAACGTTGTATGACGCACACGCCGGCTTGTTATACACCGGCGATACGATACCAGTTGTTGAACTTTAAACAGTTCACCGCTTATGCTTCGAAACATCATTAAGCACTGATTAAACTACAAGATTTAACTGTATATTTATTTCAGAAAAATTAACAAACGAAATTTAAACTTAATTTTTCGTACAAATCTTTCGTATCACCCTGTATGTGTTCGAAATAGTTTACTTCGTTGATTTATGGAATTTTTTTCAGTAAGGGTAAAAATTATTTAAGGTTAGGTTAGGTTAACAACTAAAATTAAATTCGTCGACAAATTTTTATAAATTACCGAAACTTTTTTTTAATAAACTTTAAGGTACATACCCCACCTTGTTAATTAAACTAACAGGAAATCATGTAAAACATTCACTGTGAAAATAATGCAGGAAACTGTTCACTGCCAGACAACTTCTTTGCATGAACAAGATATTCCACTCATTTCCATAAAGAAACTGACAGTAATATTCGATGTTACAGTTCATTGGTCAACAGCATCTAATTTCAGATATTCTTCTACGAAATCGAGTCTCTGCTCGTTTTCTCCGAGCGAATGTGCACTTAAGCGGCAGAACCTTGATCTTCGAGTAAATTTCAACGATCTTTGATTATAGCTTGTCGAACTTGTCTCGATGAAGCTTGTTCTCATAGGCGGTGCGAAAATACGAGATCAAGCGAAAGAATTCAGATTATATTGGAACTTCTTTTCCCATTCCAAGAAAATACGAAGAAAAAGAACGCAAAAGAGACAAAGTGACAGAGTTGATTTACCCTATTGACTTTTAGATACATAATATCACTCTTAAAATATTAACGTGGTCGACTCGAGATTCAAGCGTTCGACGCTTCCCCCCACCACTCTTTACGGCAGTATCCACACCTTTAGACCTTAAGGCGTGTTTACCGTAGATACTTTTCTACTCTTTATTTTAATGATACATTTTTTCTCTTTTTTATTGTTATCGCAATAAACATAGTGAATTTTGTCCCTGAAAAATTGCGATCAATTAAAATTTGCGATATCTGCCTTAACAAAATTATCGTAAAAAAATTTGCATTTAAAAAAAAATGGAAACTTTTTGAAAAAGCCTTAAAGAGCTATAATTGGTGCAAGGTATAATAATCGTGAATGGGGAAATATTCCAACAAGGTAAAAATAAAAGGATAAAGGGTGGCTGGTTGTTTTGTCGCAGTATTTGCAATGGTGGCCATACCGTAGGACGGGAGGTAGTTAAAATAGCCTGTATAGTGTGGCGCCTTCGACGAGACGACGTCGTGCAAGGCAACGATCAAGAGATGAGAAAAGAAAAGAAACTATGGTACGGGACGACTAAGCTTGAAGCTTCCCGCATCGCGTCACAATTTGGATACACAATCAAACTTTCGTGGATCACTCTTGTCTGCACCCAAAGAAGACAGTATTTAGTTTCAAAACATACAAACTTTCGCAAAAGTGATCCTTCACTTGAAAACACCGATGTTGCGCAACACAAGAATTCTTGGATTCGATATAATGCGTTTTCTCTTCCCATTTTTTTGTTTTTTAAATTCAGCTGTAAATTGTAGCAATTCAACAGTTCTGTCTTTGTAAAAGGCTTAAGTAAATGGATTCTCTGAAAATTCTTATTACTTTGGTCATTTTAAGACTGATAAAATTTCTTCGAAATTGTTGAAGTTTTACAATGCATATTCATTTAGTTAGAAATAGAACTAGGAACATCAAATGGAAACTATATGGCCAGTTCCATTAGACCCAGTCATCAAATCTAATCAAACTAAAGTTAGAAATCCTCATACTCTATCACGTGGAACATATTATCATTCAGTCTACCATAACTTCGTCTATTCTGACACAAATATGTGACAAGGCAACCTCTAGAACCAATAAAATTTGCTCGAGATTATTTCACCTAACCTAACATTCTCCCATTCAAACCGAAATTCAACCACTCAAACAGAACAATAAAATAACAATTTCTTTATACGCTAGCTACCATAGAAAACCTAACTTAACCACATCAGCATTCAAATAAAAACTTAATGATCCAGAAATTTAAAAAATTTCTCAATACTCCGACTACTGTAAAAGATTATATTACTGTATATAAGTATACATGGATTAAAAAAATATGAAAATATGAAAAATATAGGCGATCGAATAGAGACCACCCTGTATAATTTTCCGCCTTAATGGTATCGTACAACATTCCTGCGACGGTCCACTCTAGGAGAACGTAAAATTATACGAGCCAGAACCGACGTTTATTATAATACACCGATAATACCCATCATGGCCGTAATCAACGAGCCAGTGTGGATAGAGCATTACGCCGGCGATCTTATCGTCACACGATCTACCCGAAGCCGGCGCCCATGATCTCGACCGAGAGAAGTGGAAGGTGCATTCTGCTCCTTGGCAACGATGCAACTTTCTCCCCTCCGCCTTCCCTATACCCTTCTCCCCGTTTTCTTCTCTTCTGTATACGATGGTTATAGGTTTAACGAGCCCTGAATCGTGTCCAACCGTGTGTCGTTTCAACGTTAGGAAATTTTAGGAATTTTAGAAATTTTGAAAGTATGTAGTTCGAAAACAGCTTGAAGAAGATTGAATTGTTAAGAGTTAGAACGTTATGTTGACAAGTTTTTTAAATTGGAATTTTCTATAAAACCGTTATTTTGAAATAGTGTCTGAAGAGAATTTCAAATATTCAGAAATTTTGTGAAATAGTGATGAATTGATTAACGAGTCTTCAAAGTCTAGAGGCTGCAAATAAATCTTACAACTTTTTTTCGCTACTCACGCATAACCTAACAATAGCACAATCTTCAATATTATAATTGTATCTTATACTTCTGATCTCCCAAAGAATTCTTCAAAAGTCATTCAGCACATTCATCCTTCTAACCTTTCCAGACTTTTAACCTTTCCACCGTAAAGATCTTTCAGCGCATCGAGACATCGTCGAGCAACAGCCTAACATCCTTTATCCACGTAAATTACCCAGAAGATTCGCCAAGAAAATGTTAAATGACCGTCGACAATTGCTGGAAGGTTAGGGTCTGAGGTGATTCTACTTCTTCACGGTGGACAAGAAATGTTGGACAAGACTTAAAGAGAAACAGGAAGCCCTCTATCGTGCTAGAATGTAAGAAACAAGCGAGTGAAAGAAGAGGAAGAGGTGAAAAGAAAAGTTGGAGAGCAAAAGTGTAGTACGTGTTGCATGAAAGAGCGACGCAAGAGGGACTGTTGGTTATTTATAGGGTTACAATAACGTGATTTGATAAAATGCCAGGCGACACAGGCTTGTGCCGCGTGAATAATTGTGGGTGTACGCACGTGCACCACGTAATATTGCGGCCTGATGACTTGCACAGTCACCATGCAGAACAAGAATTCGACTGGGAATTGCGTTGCAATTTTTACTTTCGAATAATTAGAAGGCTGTTTCTTTGTTAGAACTTTAGAGATACTAAACATGAAATTTCTTTGTACTCTTTGATTCAGTTGGTTAACAAAAAGAATTTCATAAAATTTTGACGTTTAACCTAACCTAACCTAACCTAACTTAATTGTATTGGTTGATATTATTTAATTATTAGATATCAGTACTTGAAGTTTGATGGTACGATGAAATATAATAAGAAGTTTGCAGCATGTCTCTTACCTTTTTACTAGATTTGAAGACATTACACTTGAACGTGTTGCTGCTTCCGTCGCGGGCAATGTAGCTAAAAATTTTCAAGTCGTGGCTATCGTGGGAGACGTAGAATATCCTACAACGATAAAAAGAAAATTAAACTACATAAGAGTTACAGTCACTGAACCTTGGAATATTGAAAATTACTGATAATTCAACTTCTATAAAGCTACACTTTAAAAATTAAATTTAAATATTGATTTAACCTGATACATAAAAACTAAATCTCAAACATCGAAATATAGGAAATATCTTGAAAATCCTGATAGAAATGATAATAACAAAATTCCTTTAGCTACGTTCATCTAGCAACTGGAAAAAAAAAAGAAAATTGTTCGAATTGTCGACATAGAGTAATTAAGCCTACATAGAAAGGAATGTCAACGATATTGTCAACTATAACATCATAATTCATCGGTCGTTCCAATAGCTTTGCGTATTTGTCACAATCAGCAGAACGCGTGTAATCCGTTGTGCCAGTTCCCCCATGGTCGTCCATGATTTACAATCCTGCGCGCACACGCGTCGCGCATTCTGCATCCGTGGAAAGAAAAAGAGTATTTCCGCTGGCGGACGCTTTGACGTTCGCGTAATGAACGCCGCTCTACGGTCTTCGCTTTAAACCGCGCGACTCGTTAAACCAGCACGACCCATTCATGGAGAAAAACTCATTAAATTATTGCTACCCTGGCCGCAGCGATTTTACGGAAACTTCATCCGCGTCTGTGCATCAACCACCGCGAATGTATTTAACTTTTCAAGCTTCAGAGAGATATTCCCGGTGAGTGATAATTGTGGAGAGATGGTTTAAATGAAAAATCTAAGAAGCGGAAACATCTCTGACGTGTCTATTTGCGTTGCAATAACGTGAGATTTCTGGAAAGTAACTGAATTAAAATATTTAGAAAGAAAAAACTTCTTACTCTAGCCAGTTTCAGAGAAATTCCTAAAACACTAACCTAACCTATCTTAACTTAATTATGAAGATAATATTGGGGGGGAAAAATCTGAAAAATTTAAGATTGTCATAAAAAAATTCTGCACTGTAATGATGAGTTTGAATTTTTATTCCATTACATAATATTCGTAGAGGACTGAATTGAGGATGGATTGGAAGTTGTGGTAATTAGGAGAGCTGTAGGTATGCCTGTTCTTGCGCACAGATTGGAAGATGTTCCCATGAGAGAGGCAGACGATTCAGCTTACCTGTATATGGGATGGTGCATCAGGTATATCTTATTCTCGTCCATCCACTGTTGCTGCTTCTTCTGTGAAAACAGAGGACGAATAACGACTCATTAATCCCATGATACGTAGGCTGCACTCCAGCAATGGAATGGTGGCTTAGAATAGCGTGTCTTGAATGTAACGTGACACGTCATTGAGAAAGAAATGCTAGAAAGTATTCGGAATATTCGCTCATATTACGAGAACAAAAAACATCGAACATTAAATTACACGGATAAAACAAACAAACGATTTCTTGAGATAATTTATCAACGATAAATTTAGATCATTGTACATTTCACGAAACAACGTATCGAATCATTGTTTTTTCTTCCACGAGATGCATTTTCAAATGCGTTGCTCTCACTGAATCATAATGGACCAGTAAATATACTCGAGGTGTGTATATACATACGGGTGCAACAGGCCAAAATGCACAGCGCAATAAATCAGAAACCGTTGTGGTTTGAATAATTGGTGTGTTAACCTTAAAATATTACGATGTATTCTTCGTCTGTTAACAGCGTTTTTTTTAGTATTCTCTCGGAATTCAGGAAGGTATATACATGTTTATTTGTTGGAAAACATAACATCAATATACGAATCACTAAACAACACCTGTACAAGAATATTCAAAACTGAGTATTCGATGTTCAGTAGTCAGTATCCGGCTATTCAATACTCAATAGCTAATATTCAACACCCATTACACTGTTTTACACCGTGTTCACGATCCTCGCAATGCTACAAGAGAAAACCTATCCCCTCGAGAAACTATCCATTAGCGTTTAAACTTTAGCGTGATAGTCGACCATTAAAGAGGAGACAAATTCGAAGGGAATCGTAGCTAACGTAACACGATACCTCGGAACCCAGCACATGCACGCACACACATTCACAAAAGGGAAAAGCAACGCAGAGAGATAGGGCAAATTCTCGTAGCAATTATGGCGGACACGCAAGAGCAGCGGCCGAGTTAAGTAACGAACAAGAGTATACACGGCAATTACCTTCTTTTTTCGAAGAGTGACTTTGAGCCCGTCCACCGATACCTCCAGCGTCACTTTCTTCTTTTTGATCCCTTTGGCCTTGAACTCGTACTGGGGACAGAATAATGCTGATAATAATGAACAACTCGTGCCCCGTGGGGGCAGTCGTAGCCACGTTTAATTAGAGATCATGTGAACTCACGCGGATTCTTCGCATCGCCGCCACGATCTCCACTCGGCTGGTCGGTCGAGGAACCTCCATAGAGCCGATGAACTATGGACAAACAAAACAAAGGAGAAAGGAATTAGAGAGAAGGAATTTTCCTTTTTTGCGCTTCGTTCGTTTGCATTGCGGATGAAATACGATGAGTCACTACGGTATTGTCGGTCACAGGAGTGATTTTCTTAATTGCTTTAACGGTTATTGCTACACTGATTCCTGACCGTGCGCGCGCTCGCCTCTGCGCATGCGTGTAATCTGATCCAATCATCGCTCGAGATTCTTGTGAAGCGTGGAAACGAAATAAACACGATTGTTGGAAAATTGTATTTCTGTGTCCTTAAAATATTTCGTTAAAATTGAAATATTTTCTGATTAGGTTACATTTTCTATCAGGAAAAAAAACATATTTTTAAATTATACATCACTTCTTGTTAGAAAATTAGATTTTCTAGGTGAAATTTCATAGAGTCCCTAGAAAAAAGTAGATAAAATAAACCAATCAGATTTTTTGCACAGATATCTCGCAGTCCGACCTTATTTAAGCCACAATACGATAGAATTGGAAACCTCTATGCATAGATATGCAATCCTATTTTAATGGAAAGATGAAACGAAACCGATTACGGGTCGATTGCAAGGAGCAGACTTCTATCGTTGATTCGAAACGCCAAAACAGTTTGGCTGGCCAGTCAGAGGTTGTCGGTTAGAGATCAAAAGCAGATAACCGGAAATAGGTTTGCTAAATGCAGTGACGCCGTTCATTTCGCCGGTTGATTTATCGGGACATACAGAGATCGTGGAACGTTTCATATCTCGTGGTTATGGACACACGACAGAACACCGAAAGCTTCAAACACAAACAGTTTCTGTTAGAAGTAAATTTCGAACGTGGTCGCCGCCGACATGTGTATGCGGTATTATATCGAGAATATGAAATACACCATCAATGTCGTGTTCCTTTGGACTGAAAGGTATATTAAAATTTTTTCATGTAAATGGAAGAACGAAATATTCTACGTAATAACTTAAATGACAAATATAGGGAAAAGATTCAAAACTTTCTAAATTTAAAAATCTGAAAATTCAAACATTTCAAAATTCAAACCTTTGACAATTCATAAATTTGAAAATTCGAAAATTCAAAGAACGCGCCAATGATGAATGCAAAAGGGACGCGTAAAACTCTTGCGAAAATAAATCGGATTGATCAAATAGATCGCATGCTCGAATAACGAAGCGGCCATATTTAGAATTTTCCCGTTGAAACGTTGACATGGTCACGTGTTCGACCGATTAGCCGCACACGTGGTCATCTCCCACACAGCGCAGAAAGTGCGAGACGATCGAGTTTCTCGAATAATTCGCAATCGATCGCGAGTGCAACGCAACGGATCGACCGGTGTTCTAAATATTTCAACAGCTATTCTCCGAGGTGTAGCTTCGAAGCCCGTGTTCTTTATATTCTACAAGTGACAAGAAACTGTAAGTCCATAAAATATACTATATATACTGCATTCAATGTAACTGTCTGGAATAGTTTGGCAGCTATGTATAAAAAGAAGTGTTATTTAAAAAGAATATCGATTTATGGGAAATAGATGTACGGAACTGGATTGAAAATATAGGTTAACTAAATTGTTTTTTTCTATCGAACGTTCTCCATCAACTATGAGAATTAAAATTCGATTAAATTTCTCAACCACTTCCGAATGTTTCAAGAAAATGAGAATAAGAAAATTTTCTTAATTAAAAATTTAAATACACTTTAATGTATACATTAACTCTTCGAGATCTGAGCAATTTTTCCTTCACTTTTATTTCACTCGAAAAATTCAAAAAAGTATCTGTATCGCTAAAAAATTTTTTATTTTTATGTACAGGTTAAGTTTGAAATTTAACGGCTGAAAAGTGCGAATGAACGTCAGTGATCGTTCACACGCCTAAAGGTTAAGTCAAAATATTTCTCAATTCGAAGTATTTTTTATTTTTAATGTGTTCAAAAAATTGTTAACAAATAATCCGAAATTTCTTCCATGTTAACGAGAAAAGTATACGAGTTTGAACGATCGAAGTGTGACCAAGTTTCCCGGATATACGAATCGCGGGAAAGAAAAGTAGCGTCGACGTTGCCCCTGCCAAGAGGCATTTTAGAGGCACTGCTAAAATTATTGTGACTTTACTAGGATGAAAAATTTCATCCACGAAGTAGGACACACTGTGCAAAATATATTTCGATTTGTGGCTGCTGGATACAAACTTAAGTCGATTTATCTCAGATTTAAATCAAACGAAATATCTACCAAGGTAAAAATTTATATTGTGTAATTTTATACAGGATAAATTGCAACTACAAAATATAATATCGCCAGAGTTATCAATTTCATTTCGATGGGAAATTTTCAAACGAATCAAATTATTCGTACAACGCGCGTTTGAAATTCGGATCACGTTGAACTGAATCGTACGTGTAATTCAACTCGAGAGAAGTCTATAACGATCAAAGAAAATGCTTTGTCGGATATTATTCTCCCCTCATCAACCAAAACTCAACGTAAAATGAACGCCCAGAGCATGTTAAGACTTGCGAAAACGAAGATTAATCGCCGGTTCCACCGAGTAGAGGTAAATGTTAGCAAATCCCAGAAGGCTCTGTTAGCAAAATCCAACACCCCTGACCCACATTGAAATAGTAGAAGAAAGAGAATTAAAAAAGTCAAAAAAGAAAAAAACAGGATATCAGAAGCAACATACAAGCAAACGTACGATTTTTCACTAAAAAGTTTCACTCTATAAAATAAAATAGAGAACGAGATAGATTTGAGAGGTAAAAAAGAGTACATTTCAAAAATGTCTACCGACATAAAAATATAAAAAACAATATGCGTATGCAAACGAATAATTCTATTCCCTAAAATACGTTGATAAAATATTGATTTATTTCTACGAGCGTGTAGATAACTCGTATACAAAATAAAATAGACGAAAAAAAGAAAAAAGAAATGAAATATTCTTACGACCCTAAAAATATCAAAAAATAAAAGAACGGTAAAATGACGAGACGTCACATATTTTATCGCAGCTTCACTCGGCACAATTGCCTCGATCAGCGGAAACTCGAACGGAGGATTCTCGGTCATAACATCTTTATTAGTTGCAGAAACTTGCACGTAAAATAGCACACACTACTATTGTATAGTCGGTAGAAGGAATATAGCGAGGTCGAAAAATTGAAGCATTACCATTACCTTAACGCTCATATTTTTCTCAATTTGATGTACTCAAAAATGATCAATTTTATTTAAATTATTTCCTAGGCGCATAGCAATAAGTTTCCCATTGATTTCTTATACAATGCTGCGGCTTACATTTTTGCAATAGAATAACAAATTTTTTTTATGAGCATTAAGAAATTAAATAGCGACATTTCACGTTTTTCAAATACAACTGAATCTAACCTAAGGCATACTTGACGCAACCCTAACTGAGGTTTCAAGTTGTTCTCATCTTCTCAGATTTCAATATGTAAACTGTGACGCCTGATCGATTTCACTGTATTTCTTCCTCCGACTGTACATATAACACAGTACACTGACTGCAAGTGAATACTTGACACGACGCGTGTGCTCATCGGTGATCTACTGGATCCCCAAGATTTTCTAGAAAGTTTTACGATCACAGGAACGCGATAACTTCAACCTTTCTGAGAAACGAACGCTGTACCGTTGAAATAAACACGTGCACAATGACGTCACGGTTCTTCTTCTCACTCTCTGTGTGCCGACCAAAAATACCCTACTCAGCCCTCTCTCTCACTCTCTCACACACTTCTGTCGCGTTATTGTCGCATGATTGTTGCACTCTCGTGACACAGCCCATCGATTGAGACCACCTAGCTCCCTTGCTCTCACTTGCGGTCGACGATGACGTATATACAAGCCGCTTCATAAGCGTTGGATCAATCAGACTGGTGAATGGATATTGATTTTCATGGAGAATAGAGTGGATTCGAATGAAAAACGGGTAATTTCACGAAATATTCATATTTCGATAGAAAAGATTGGTTTCGTATGGGAAAAAGTGTTTTAAAAAGTTCATACTATATGATGGATTTTGGGAAAGAATTGTCGAACGTTTAAGAGGTCTTTTTAGGTTAGATTTTTGGAAAATTAAATTTGATATTGTATAGATGGTTTGTATTCTGTATATTTTCGGAGAAAATAGACGAAGTTGTTTTGAATTTTTCTAATTCACGTGTTAAGATTAATTGCAACAGCTTTTCGAAGTCTTGCCATAGCTAGAACGAAAGATTGCGGTGGCTCAAGGACGCTAGCTGGGCTTCCCCCACCACGCCGCTCTAATAATCATGGCGGTATATTTAAACGTGTACTAAAAACCTTAAGAAGAATATTCGAATAAGTGGAAATGTTTTTAAATTTTTGTTTTTTCTTTTAAATATCGAAAATTTGTTCTTCAAATTTTTCAATGGTAAAAGCGAGACCTGTACTGGTAGATATTTCAAATATTCTATATATTTCGATGAAATTGTTCGAAAGGTTCCGCTATTGTGAGACAGCCTGTACAAGTGTAAGGTGCGCTTTCAAACAAACAGATCTAAATCGCTTCCGTGATGGAACGATACACTTTTTAGTTTCTCGGAAACACTTGCGGTTTTATGCGGCTATTTGGACGGACCGAATTGTGCAGTAAATTACAGCGTCGCTCGTCGAGTATTTCGGGAAAGCCGGATCATCGTGAATGACTTGGTCGCGCGATTGGAAAGCGCCACGCAAAAAAAGAGTGAAAGAACGAAACCTTGGACGCAGGATTGCGAATTTAAAAGAAAGCTGAAAAGAGGCAGGAAAGAAAACAAATTTAACGCGTTCCGTGGTGCGCGGGAAATATTGCAAATTTCAGCGGAACGTTGAAAGGGAGTTCTCCATTAAAATATTTAATTACAGAAAACTGTCGTTAGCATGAAATTTTTCTTTCATGAAAATTCCATTTCCGAAACCTGTCACGCGTCACGGATAAACGTGTTGAAAAAACAAAATAAACAGAAAGATTGAACTATCTGCAAAAAAAAAAAAAAAAAAAGAATTAGCCAGAATATCGAGAGAAACGAAATGGTCAATGTAGTTCGTTTTGTATACATATAAAACGCGGGAAATATTGCTCAACGGAATTATATTTGTACAATCAAGAAGAATTGACGAAGAGTTTTTCAATATTGCTGAAAAATCGTGGATAGTTTACCCTAAGCTCGACCAACAAACAAATGTCAAGCGTGGAGTTTTTTCTCTGTTTCGTGTACACCACGATCTTGGAATATAATCCAGAACCCTTCGGTTTAGACAGTCAGCTCTCTCATTCTCAATTTAACACTTCTTTGTTCTTCTTTTTTCCTCAAGTCGAACGTATTTCGTTACGTCTAACGTTCCTCACCTCCCGCGAAGCAACTGTCTTGGGTTAATGTTACAGCCGCGATATAACCGTTGGCAATTCGGAGGACAGCTCTCTCGCGCCTTTTCTTCCAAAGGAAATTACGTCCCGTCGATAAGGTAGAGTCATTCGCTATCCGTGGAATATGCGTTTTCCCGGAAGTGCGCTTAAAATGGTAAGATCGTTCACGCGTGACTGAACCGATCTTTGTGTACACCTATTGGTAGCACTGTGATTCTGAATAATAGAGATAAAGTGGAAAACGGTGGAAGATTGATCGAAGAAAATTATAGATCGGAGAGTATATACGATGCTGGAGTAAGTTCGGTGAATTAGATTTGGTAGAGTTTAATAGAAAGAATAATTTAGATTTGTGGGATTTGAGTTGGATCATCGAAGAAACGTAGGATTGAAGTTCGAACGATGTAAAGCCTCAGAATCATAGGACATCTAAAACTTGAGGGACTCCAAGGACCGGAATTCCCGAGATCTTAACTCTGGGGTTCCCCTAAGTCTGGACTGGATTCAACATGGTCCTTGAACTTTGGAGTCTCTGTTCTCGAGGATATCCAGAAGTTGAAGACTTCGAACTTGGGGATCCCCGAGGATCGAAATTCCCGAGATCTCAACCCTGGGGTTCCCCTAACTCTGGAGTGGACTCAACTTGGTTCCTGGGGTCTCTGATCTCGAGGTTACACGATCCTAGAATAATTCCAACTTGATTCCTGAACCCTAAGGTCTGGATATCCAGAAGTTGAGGGCTCCGAACTTGGGAATCCCAAGGAACAGAATTTCCGAGATCTCAACCCTGGGATTCCCCAAATTCTCGGGTGGGCCCTGGACTCTGAGGTCTCTGATCTCGAGGTTCCACGATCCTAGAATAATTCCAGCTTGATTCCTGGACCCCGAGGTCTGGATATCTAGAACTTGAGGACTTCGAATTTGGGGATTCCCGAGATCTCAACCCTGGGATTCTCCAAATTCTCGGGTGGGTCCTGGACTCTGAGGTCTCTAATCTCGAGGTTCCACGATCCTGGAATGATTCCAACTTGGTTCTTGGATCCTAAGTTCTCTCACCTTGAAGTTCCATGATTCTAGAACGGTCCCAACTTGGTCCCCGAACCCTGTAGTTCCAACCTGAACGTCCCATAACCCCAAGAAACTCTCCAGTTCCTCATCTTCAAAGTCTCACGACTTGAGGATGGTTCAAATTTAGTTCTGGGTCCCTAAACTCTCCGACCTCGATATATTACAATTCTGAAGTGCGGTCAGCTACATTTTTTACAACCTGAAAACTTTATAATATCGAAAACAAACGCCACTGGCGTAGCCTGAACAAAGTCCCACGATCCTAGAGTGATTTGACTCGGCTCCTACAACCTTAGGGCTACATTCTACGTACTCCAACGACTCTAGGGTCTTCCGTATTAGATCCTACACGTATGGGGTTGCTCCCTATCAACTCTTAGCAAAAACTACGTCCTCCGTATCAGCTTCCACGGCACGAGGGTGCTTTCCAGTAGATTTTATGACCCTGAGAGCTCTCGTAACCTGTTCTACTTCTCACAAATCTTCTATATTCAATCCCCCAACAGCTATTACGCTCTGTATTAAATCTCGTAATTTCTAAATGGTCAAAATCTGTAGGTGCATAAATTAAACACGATCTAATTTGTATCTTACAAATCGGAGGAGATCTAACAACTTAGAATATCGAATATTCTGTTTTATCTAACTCGAGACGATCTATCCTCGTGATTCCAAATTTCCTTCGTACAAATTTTATTTAAGGTCCTATGTCCAATTTTGAACGACTCTCGTCGCCTCGAGCTTCACAAGACTGTCTCGAAGCATGCGTAATAGGACTGTAACGCACCTTAACGGGTCTACCAAAGTGTTTTACGTAGTTCGAACGAAATCACATTGTAGAAAATAAGCACGTAGGTGATCGAAAGGCGTTTGACGCCGATTACCTTGGCGTGGAAGAAAATTCCACGGTGGAACGCCTCTTCGCTGTGCAGCGGTATCCTCGTGTCGTACTCGTCATTATGCACGAGATTGTATTGCTTCTTAGAGGGCATGCTTGGCCCAGCTTCATCCGATTATGCTCGTCCAGTCTCGCTGAAACATTCAAAAACCAGAACACATTAACGTAACGATCAAATCCCTCCCCGATTCACTCGTAAAATTTTCTCGCGAAAACAAACACCATTCTAAACGTGTTACACCCGCGATATATCGTTCTCTTCTTTTTCTCCCTTCCTGCTCTCTCTATCTTTCTCGTTCTCTTTCGAAGTTTAGCAGCCTAAAATTGAGCCAGCCGAAGAAACATTGTTTCCACAAGGTGTTTCGACATTCTCACGTCTTTGCAGCCTGGCTATTTGAACGGTTGTAAAAAAGCTAATTTCGCGATGATGCTGCTCTACCGGTTCTAACGACTGCGAGTTTCTTTTTCAGATCGATCTCTTTTCAACGACCCCCTTCCGCTTTTTTTTTCTTTTCTTTTTAACACGATACGGCAATTTTAATTGGGAACCTTTTTGTGAAAAGTCGAAGGGTAAAAGATTCTTTAATTTTGCGAAAAGTCGAAGGATAAAAGATTCTTCAATTTTGCGAAAAGTCGAAGGATAAAAGATTCCTTAATTTTACAAAAAGTCGAAGGATAAAAGATTCCTTAATTTTGCGAAAAATCGAAGGGTAAAAGATTCCTTAATTTTACAAAAAGTCGAAGGGTAAAAGATTTTTTAATTTTGTGGAAAATATAGGAAGAAGTTGAAGAATATTTCTCTCTAAAATTTCGTTTATAATATATATTTTGTAAAAGGTACAATTTATAATTAATATGTATAATATTTTTCATTGATACATTTCCAAAATCCATGAAAAATATGTAAACATATATTTACAAATATTTGCTATTTCTTACAAAAATATAATATACTAATATATACTGTACGAAGAAGTTGAAGAATATTTTTTATAAACTTCTTATTTTTATGAAAAAAATATGAAACATTTCTTTGATAACTCGTTGCTCGATAAATTTTTCCAGTGAGCAACATCTTTCACTTGGAACAATCCGACATGCAATTTCTTTGTTCCTTTATCCGACTACAATTACGTATCAATTTGTCGTGAACGCATATATGGTCTTCTATTTCTACTTGCAAGCTGCTGCAGCTGTTCCATCGTAATCCAGTGAAACAGAAGAGAGGACGCGCGCGGTGCAACGTCTGCAAAGATTTCTACCCTACTGACTAACGCGCGCAAGGTGAATGCAATCGCTTATTGGACAGGAAATCGATGTGGAAAGATCCGTATGTAGCAAACGTTCTATTAATCTCTCTGACATTCGATTTGGGGGAAAAAATCTGTGGATGAATAGGACGAAAAGATTAATTCGACCAAGCGAAAAGAATTTAGGTCGAAAATGGTTCTTCTTATTGTTACAGTAATAATGGAATTTTAATCAAACCTCCAGATTTTCCTGCAGAAAGATATTTCTTTCAATTATCTGAATTGAAAGATTTTTAAATATTTTTCGACATTTCCATATTTCAGATAATTTGAAATAACGTTGAAAAACAAAGACAATATAGAGTTTAATCCTATTTTTCTTCCATTTTATCTTTGAATTAATTAAGAGAATAGACTTCAACGATTAACTTTAATTCTATTTTTCTTCAATTTTACCCTCGAATTAATTTTCCAGAAAAAATTGTCGTTTCAAGATTAATTTAGGGAGAAAAAGTCACTACAACCTTTGAAAATTCAGCGAATAATAATTACAGTCCTACCATAACCTCAAATTTCCATAATATTCCCTTAATTAAAATTCCCGAAATTGCAAACTCGCAAAGATCGAATCTTTGAACTTCCTGCAACGTTCAAACCATACGATCGACAATGAACCGCAGCCAACTTCACCTCTGATACCGCAAATCGCTTAGCAGGCGAGTCTCCACCGTTCCCTATTTCTTCCAGCTTATCGAGCCGGTTGCTCTCTGAAAATAGTACGATCCCTATTTAAGGCCAAGGAGTCTAAGTGAGACAGATATAGAGGGGGGAAAATGGGAGAGGACAACGGACTGAACCCGTATGTCCACGTGCTGCAACTGGTACCTCGTTCAAGGTCAGCCGCGAGAGCATACGCTGACGCACGGCTGACGTTTTCTGATCGAACTGCACCGATGAAGCAAAAAGACTCCCAAGATAGCATCGAGGCCGAGAATAAGCGCCGATTTCCTGTGCATTCATCGAAAGAATTTCCAGGTGGCCAGACTCTTTCAGACGCAACTAACGTTTCCATTCCTGGGTGTCTGTGTGTGGTTAATTTCACGTTTGTGTCAGGTTAGGTGGTGTGATCAGTTCGATTCGATTGTATCTAGTGTTTTTTACCATCTGATTTGTGTTCAAATTTCGGAGATTATTAAGTCGACACATTTTGAGGTTAGAAAAGACAACGGATGAAAGAGTTGTGTTGTATACATCTTGTTCTGTGTTTATGAGTGTACATTAGAGGTTAGGTGGTTATGATTAGTGTAATCATAGGTTGGAAGTGGTAGAAATATGTGAAAATTGTTTCAGTGTAACTTTTGTGACCTTTTAACAAGGTTAGGTTGTTAAAAAAGTGCGAATCGAGAGAGTTGGATATGAATCATGGTATTTTGTACGATAAAACTAATTTTGTTTTTTAGAGTATTCGTTTAATTATTGATATTCGATTAAATTCTGTACTGAAAATACCCACAATTCGAAGAAGTCTACATGGTACGCCACAATACCACCGTGAAACTTTTCAATTTTATACGAGATTTTCAACGGCGCCTTTACGTAGCCATTACAACATAAAAAAAATTAATTTCTGAAAATCACTAGTGTAACATTCCTTACATCGAGGCTTTTGAACCGTCCTGTATAAAAAAATTTTCTTTTCCATATATTACCATTCCATTAGAGATACTTTTATTCAATTTTCTATAGGGCGACCAAATAATTCCATTCTACAAATAATACCTTAAATTTCCACCCTCGTCCTATTCAATGGCCAACAATAAGATCGTTCTCGAGACGCAACAAAACGTCCCGAGATTAATCCCTGTCCTTATCGAGTAGCCTCTCTAAAAAAGAAAAAAAAAAGGAGGAAGAAAAGCGGCATGGAGGATTCAAGAACACGATCTTCTTTTGTTAGATTTACGCCAGCTAGCGAGCAACCCGCCGTGGATCGGCAGGTTCTCGACCGCGTCTCGAAATCGCGTCCACCGGGTGGCGCGCGCGAAACGCACCATCTGTCGCAACGACTTTTTGCTCCATGCCATCTTCGTTAAGTTCGTTCTTGCTACATGACGCTATAAATACCGGGGAATTAACGATTTTGCTCGAGCACGTTCGTTTCTTCTGCTCGTTTGACAATCTGTTTCTCTCCTTGGCGAGGGTTGAGGTTATGTGTCGTTCGAAAAATTGGTCACTGGGTAAGTTGATTTAACAGACACATCAGGGGATGTGAATGAAACGTTGAGAATAAAGCTTGAAAGAAAATTGCTTTTTACGAACACCCTGTATATAAAAGGAGTGTATGCAGTTTGACATATACTGCAATTGCGATGCGGGACCATTAAGGCGATTCCAATTAAATAACGATCCACTTGTCGATGTTTATGGCGATATAAAGCGTTGTCGTATCTGTTAATTTAATTTTATACGTTGTAATAACAGATACGTACGGATGTTTCAATACGATATTGAAAAATTTGAGTATAAAAAAAAGAGTAATTTTTTTACTTTTTTAAATAAATAAAGTCTTCGGAAACAACTGACAAACATACGAAGTATTTAAAACTTTGAATTAAAACAATTTACACTTATACACTGTTGCATATACTTCCCTCTCGAACACCATAGCACACACCCTCCCTTTAATAAACGAAACTGTAACACTTGTATACTGCCAACCCCTCGACTAAAACTATACTGAATACGTGTCTCGAAGGCACATGGAAAGAACGCATACGTTCAACTACACTACGGTAGGTTCAAGGGTTGCGAGAAATCCTAAGAACCTCTCGCGTGAGAGCCGAGAAACAAAACGTCGAGGGGGAGAAACAAACTCGATGGGGTAAACGCACGGGGGAGGGGGGGCTGAGTAGTCTCATGTGTCAGTCGCACAGTCGACTTCGCCAAGATTTTATCGTGACGGTAATTCCATTAGCCCCTCGCGAAAACAGAATTACGCTCGATTTCCCC
This sequence comes from Habropoda laboriosa, assembly GCF_001263275.1. Lineage (NCBI taxonomy): Eukaryota > Metazoa > Arthropoda > Insecta > Hymenoptera > Apidae > Habropoda > Habropoda laboriosa. The sequence goes on along the minus strand of NW_017100321.1, from coordinate 262,041 downwards.
CCATTCCTGCACCGTCGGGCCAATTACATTGACCGGCACGTGCATCGTGTTGCACTGGAAATTACACTCGGCTCGTAGAAAATGAAAACAGTGAGAAGCAGAGGGGAAAAATGCATGTACACGATGTAATAACGTGTGTGCAAATATTTTGCACCGAGAAGTAAGTAAGTACGTGTAAAGTGGTACGTTCGTGCAGAGGAAGAAACGAATCGGATTGGATAGAACGATTCGCATCGTGATTCACCTTACAGGGTGATTCATTGTAATAGGTGGACGGATACACGCGGCGGGGCTTTTCAGGTGTCCAGTGTGTGTTCAGATGGAAACACTGGGTAAAGAGAGAGAGAGGGAGGGAGGGAGAGAGAGCTAAGGCAATTGAAGTGGTTCGTTAAAATTTTTCGGTGGAATATCTGCGAAGTGGATGGTCAAGGATAAAACTCAAGGTCACTTGAATTTTTATTCAATTCAGATGAGGGCTGATTGAAGAGAGAGAGAGAGAGAGAGAGAGAGAGAGAGAGAGAGAGAGAGAAAAACACTCAAATGTTTCAAATTTCATACAAGAAATCCTTGATCCACAAACATTCTTTTTGCTCGTATAATATTATTTACGATATACATTCCAATACGGACGATAGACGGGAACCTTATATCAGTAGGACAGGCCCGTAGTCGGATTTATTCTTCGAACTGGAATTCACGCTGCTCTCGGTTGACCGGGTCCGTTTGTAAACGAATTCACAGGCCACGTAAGGCCGTTCAGTGATTTTGTTACACGCGCGCGCCAGCTGCGGCTGGCTGCCTTTATGCGCTTCGTATCTTTCCATGACCGTTGCCAGAACGTGTTCAGGATTTATGTATATCAGTACATTATTCCTTAGCTGAACCCACGAAGCGTAGCAGAACTAATTGATCAAACTGTTTTATTGCATTAATACGAGTATTACTACTCATGTTGGTAGAGGGGTAAATGTTACTCTCGAGAGACGATGGTAGCGATAATGCAGATGGCGCCACGAATTCTTGGCTTCTCCCTCGATAATTTAACCAATAATTGAATTCTTGAAGTTAACCAAACGAATTCTCGAGTCGATACATCGAAATTGCGACGGTAAGAAACGTTAACTTTCTCGAAGAAGTTACTAATCGTGTTCCACGAAAAGTATTAAAACGACAAGGTTTTGTCAATTACGGATAAAGAAGAGTCGTTGGAAAAGGGGGCGATTTTATTACGTCCGTTTCAACGGGCCAACCGATCTCTAAGGAATTATGAGGCAGAGAAAAAGGTAATCATTTCTGACACTATTTTTGACTAGAAAGTCATATTTCCTGGAAAAAGAATGAGGAAGTTCGTGAATCTATGGAAAATCGTTGCAATTTGGTATAGTGTCTGTACGAAACACCTACTCGATGTAGATTGTGAAAAATAAACATTGTTGCATTGAAATTTATTGTTAATAAAGTATCTACATTAATGAAACTAATATAAATAACAAGTAAATGATACATATCTGTTGATCGTGATCGTACGAACAAAACGCTGCTTAATCACACAAAATCGTAATGTTTAACTTTCATCATATCTATATCTGTGGTACTTATGTGTTAGACACGCTTCTACTCCACGAGTGGAAGTCTAAATTAATTTACCAAGAAAATACAATCTGCGTTGAATGGGCGTATTACTTATGGTACCGCAACGAACATCTAACGCCGCGGATGAACATTTAATGCGCATAAATAATACTTAGAAAGTCGCAGGATCGTGGCGTGAAAAATCGTTACCCAGATTTGGTTCATTTTTAACGAGATACTTTTTAGAGTGTCGGAAGAACGCTCGACGTGAACACTCGACGTTAAATGGTAAAAATCACGAAGCGAAGCGTGTCGAAAAAATTAATTGCGATACCGTTACGCGCATTAAATTCAAACGTAAATTTATAAAATATATTCAGGCGATGATTAAAATATGACACGTGGAAATTCTAAAGAAATTAAAATCTTAGCTGCAGCGTAAAAAGAGTAAAAGATACACTTTAAAAAAATCGAATATTATATTCCAGAAGTTGAAAAGAAAATTTTTAAGATAGCAACCGCACATACGCACTGAACGAATACAGTAGTTAACCTCCGCGCCTGTAATGCCAGGCGAACGTGCAAAATTACACGTTAAAAATATCGAAAGAGTCGATTATTAAAGGGACAAGCGATTGCCATCCAAACGTGGAGAATTCAAGTACCGCCGGAGGATGCATCTTTGTGCACACCTGAATTAAGGTGGCATTCACACTGAGGCGTGATCGAGACAAAGAGGTGGTGGATATTCTTATAGGTACAACCAGCGTCCACCTATGGTGGCAATAAGTATAGAACGGTAAACGCGCGCCGCATACTCATTCTCTACGATCCCGTCTGGCTGATCTGTTTGTAATGCGACATTCATCGTGAATAGAATCCGAGAAGGAAACGCGCCTTAACGCGATCTCGCCGTATACATAATCCCGTGCTTTCTACGCTGATGCTCGAATACAACAGGTCTCCTCTTAGTTTTTCAAAATGGCCACGAAAGGTCGTGTGAAACGGTATATCCAGCGAATCTACATTAATTTCCCGCGGTTATAACAGCACCAATAACAATAACGAATAAACGATGTGACTTAGAGCCGTTACAATATTCGATCAACGTATTTGAGAAAATGTAGGCCAACGAATGTATAAATGATTGTTTACAGAATTATTATATATTGTAAAAATTATCAAAATAGAAAGACTAGAGAGAATGTTACGAATATTTCAACTTTGTTACGGCGCTAACAAATGTGTTTTGACTTGTACGAAATACACGACAATCGTGAATTCATAAAAAAAAGTGAAATATTCTGTATAAGCGACGTTTCGTAATTTTAAAAAATATTTTAGCGGCGGGATCATAAATTATATAATTTACACGTATCAGCATTCATTGTTTATAAATATTACTCAGCGAGCAGGTCGCGCGGAGGTCCGTTCATTGGAAACTGAGTCAAAGTGAAGGACCTCATTTAGCCACCCCACGTGCTATTGAACGCGTTTTACGGCCTGTGAGCATGTATCCCGCTACTTTCGCAGGAGTCGTTAATTTCAGTGCGAAAATCATCGGTTTATATGATTTACACACGACGGCGCGGGGCCTAGCGTAGCTGCATGCTTCTTACCGGGGGAGCGGCGTTGAAACGAAAGCTGAAAACAAAACCGACACGAGGAAAACGACAGGAAACGGGAATCGCGCGTGGAAAACGAGCGAAAAATACCTATAGGCAAATTCAACCGTTTCAACGCACAAGTCCATAAACTCCTGACTAAATTATTCACTGAAAAAGAGCGACAAGTTCGAAACACGTTAGTCTGATACAATGTGCATGAGGGGAATAGAAGAAGCTGCATCGATAAATAATCGATTGTACTCTTGGTGTCTTATTCTTGATAGAAATGAAGGTTTGCTTGTATTGTAAATTCGAAAAAAAAAATCATGTCAGATTGCGTATAAAATCAAATGAGCATCAAAATAGAATAGAAACGAATAGTCCTGCATCTAAAATAACATTGTTTAGAATAAAATTCGTCTGTTACGTTACTTTTAATGCTTTTATTATGAATATATCAGCGGTCGCTATCTTTCAATCGACAAAGATCTTACCTGCCAGCCGATTGGACGATCGAAGCCGGATAGTCCTCATTAACCGGTTCGATTCGCGTTCCTGGCAAGAACGACCGAGACACGGTCCTTGCCCGAAAATCGGCTCCGCTTGTGAATGCAGCTTAACGGTGGAAGGCAGGCCAGTCAGCCAGGAGAAATATGCACACATTCAGGTCCCGCCGTTCGTGAAGGACCAACACTGACGCCCCATGGCGCGATCATACACTATCCAACACACAGAAGACCGGCGACCTCTCTCTTCTTGGAAACAGATGACAGTGACTTGGTCACCGTACCCACGAGACGTCCCACAGGACACTTTTACGTCGCGATCTTATTCGACGGAACGCGACCACTTGATCATCGTACACATACGTGCCACCGGCTCCATTGGCCTCCACTCCTCTATCTTCTTCTTCTTCTTTCCCCCTTTCCTTTTCTTTCCACTCGCTCGTCTGTTCTTTTCACGGTGAACGCGAGAATTCGTAAGTCTCTTTGATACGCGAACCGAGGTGACCGCGTGCTAACTCCAACAACTCAGAGAAAGGGAACGACGAACAAGTTATCCGATGCAAGCACACGCGAGATAACGAGGGAGGGATGCAGGCACTAGCATTCGATTCGCGCCACTACCTCCGTGTCGTCTTTTAATAACGTAGAACGAGCGCGGCACATTCGGCACACCATGTTCCACACGCCGTGTCTCTCGGTTCCTTCTTCTCTATTCCACGATTTTTGCACGTTCTACAGTACTACCCGACGCTTACATTGTTCTTTCGATCCTTTCGTTTTCTGTGCTTCTAGCTATCTGATTACGAAGCAGGAGCGCGCGCTTCAAACGAATACCGTGCACGATGTGCACGATCGTGGTACGAACAGCCCTCGGGGGCCGTGCAAATCATCCCCACCGTCGACGCAACCGGCATCACACTGAAAACCGGCTGATTCGAGTGTTGCTCTCGAGCATGAAGCGGGAATGCGTTCTGCGATAGGCGCCATCTTTCAAACGAATGAGAAAGCGTCTTGCTTGATTCATTGGTATCGATAGGATAGGTTTTGGCGGGCTCTCAATGTAGATTTAAACGTGAATTATTATACATGGATAAAATTAATAAAAAATGTATATGATAATACAAAGGTACTAACAAATAATGCTATTAATTATAAGTAAATATTATTACAAGATATTTTCGCTGGTGTATATAATAATAATGCTATACAAAGTTGATTGAACAAATTTGCATTGCATATAGTCTATTACAAAATACAATTTTAAGATGTAGAGGTATTAAATCGTATTGTATTAGGAAATGAACTTTGAAATTTTAATTCGGAATAAATGAAACAAATTTTACCACAAGATTGCCAATCTAGCTCATAAATAGTTTATGTTCTTTCTGATATAAATGCTGTTAAGATGGTTCAACATCACTATTCAACGGAGTCTAGTACAAGAGTTGGCGAGAGGAAGTTAGAAAGATGAGTACCGTTACGTGTATAGCACCTGTCAATATTGCTGTTATAAAATATTGTATGTACATTTTTATGCCTTTTCTTTTATTGTTATAATAAATAATAACAATTACTATAATAACAAGTTAATATATTTTTTAACAGATTTATATATACACGAAATTTATTATCATATCATAAATAAGTTGCTAACTGTATTTGAATGAAAATTGTAAAAATTTAGCAATTTTTATATATGAAAAAATAAGATAAAT